>NC_089842.1:148435748-148590748 GCF_035609145.1 Eleutherodactylus coqui | reverse complement strand
GGGACATTTTACTAGCCGATCTATTCCTTGAGAACAACCTTCCAACAACTCCTCAAGTTACCTTGAGAAGGTTCAGCCACCTTGTGGAACCTACTAGAACCTGGCCATTGACGTAGAGTGGCTCTCTTTAACCCTTTACAATCCACTGCCTGACATCTTCCAACATTCTGATTGAAGACTGTACAGCTCCGATGTCAGAAGACGCCTGGCAGGGTATTCTTACTGTATATTTCTCACCGCTCTGTTGTCGGGGGCCTTTCCAGCATGTCCCATACTGCAGTACTTGCTCTAGCCAGCAGATGGCGTCATTGTATAATGGCAGGAAGAAAAAAAAACCCTAGGGAACCCTGAATCCAAAATTGGATTGCAAAGGGTTAATACTATTAGCATGCTCCCGTCTATAGTTGGTAGATACAAATGTGGCAAACCACGGTGTTTATGCTGTCACAGTATCTCCCATCCTGTGTCTAAATGCTTTTCACTGATCACTCAGGAAAGGTTTCCCATCAAATCATTTCTGAATTGCGGGTCAGATAGTGTCATATATTTACTCTGGTGCCTTTGCGATCTCCAGTATATTGGGCGCACAGTTCAACCACTCCGTAACCGTCTGAATAAACATAGATCGAATATCACTAATGGTTTTATGGACAGAAACCTTGTGAAATGGAGATCGAAGTGGTCTAGCTCTCACACAATAATTTTTAATGTTAAAAACGCATCGCACAAAAATCGCAAAGCACAAACTTGCGATGCAATTTTAAAGAAAGTCCCATTGATAATCGCATTAAAAAAACGCTGCAATATCGCATCGTTAAAAAAACGCATGTGGGTAGGAGCCCTTACGTGGACAGTCACTGATGTTTTCAATGAATAAAGCTATTAACTTTATTTTACTCACAGCTGCACACTGGAGTACAAGCAAAAATAAGAAACTTTGTAATATATAATATGTGATTACTGTTAAGAAAATTGTAGATCAATGTATCAGTTAGTTGTTCTTGTATTGGATTGTAGACTAGAAAGATATAGCATGATGCTAGTATAAGTAGTGAAGGGGTTAAATGAAAGCTTTCTATAGAGTGCATGGTACTGGGACAGACAGACAGGAGATAAGACAGTCTCCCAGACCCCCCTTGCATTCCTTTTCACTGAATTCATAACGGTTTTATCGTATGTTGTAGTAACATCTTAGAAGGTGTAACTTATGTTAATCATTTTAGTTTCAGCCTATTACGTATTATTATTAATCTTGGAGGTATATACTTTTCCTGTGATGTCATTTATGGTATATAAACCACATACACCTTAGAATAAATTGGAAATCATTTGATACTGCAACAGGCTGGTGTGATATGTATTTCTCCTGGGTCCCAGCCCTCTATACGAAATCTGGGAGTGTCTTCTCTTTGATAAACACATAAATTCTCCTTACAATTACAGAAAAATGCTTCTTTGTGCAATTATCAGTCTCCTCTCCTACTGCACTGATCACTCACTCTAAATCCAGTGCTAAATTTGTCTTGGGAGACACAGTGAACTAACATCAGATAACATGCTGCCCATAGAAGTCTATGGAGGAGGGAGAAAGAGCTGAGTGAGAGACCAGCAGAGCCGCACACCATAATGCTGCTAAGTGTTTTATTGAATCACATCTACACTGCTCAGTATTTCCCTTATGTCTTCAATGCTGCCATTTCTCTGTATATGTAAAATAGTGATAGGGGCGAAGAATCTCCTTTACTTTCCATGTGTTGTGCATGGGAGACATCACAGCAGCTAGTCTCCACCCACTAGCTCAGGAAATGCTAACAATTACAAATTGAAGTTGTAGATTGCTAAAACTGATGGAAAATGCAGGACATAAGTCGTATTTCTAGAAATACTGTTACTCCTCGTACAAATGACAGTTTCTTCTGAAATGACAGGTATGCTTTAATAAGATTTCTGATTATTTCAGAGAAAGGACAAGCTGAGGGAACACATGCAGCGCATGCACAATCCAGAGAGAGAAGCCAAGAAGGCAGATCGCACCGGACGCACCAAGGCATTCAAGCCCCGTATCGCCTCCACAGATTATGAAAGCTTCATGTTCAAATGTCGCGTGTGTATGATGGGCTTCCGGAGAAGGGGCATGTTGGTAGGAAGATGTGCTATAATACAATCTTGATCATCGTGTATTCTGTTACCACATCATTCATTCATTCATGTTCTTCTTTAACCGCAGGTCAATCACTTGTCAAAGAGGCATCCAGAAATGAAGATCGAAGAAGTTCCTGAGCTCACGTTGCCCATTATCAAACCCAACCGTGACTATTTTTGTCAGTACTGCGAGAAGGTGGGTCTCGAAATCACTGCTTGAATCCCAGAAATTAGACCCTTTTGAACCATTATGGCAGTAGAACTTCATGACTAGGCTGTTTTCCTACTTGTACAGGTTTACAAAAGTGCAAGCAAGAGGAAAGCACATATCCTGAAGAACCACCCAGGAGCCGAACTGCCCCCCAGTATCAGAAAGCTCCGTCCCGCGGGGCCTGGAGAGCCCGACCCCATGTTAAGCACTCATACCCAACTAACTGGAACAATTGCAACACCCCCAGTTTGCTGCCCACACTGTGCAAAGCAATACAGCAGTAAGGTACGCATAATCTTGTCTCATTCATCAATGTGCTAATCTATTAGCTGGAGCTACATAGCAGCAGAAATTAATCACTAGAGGCGAAAAAGTCGTAAGTGATCTTTTAATCACAATTTGCTGCAATTTATGACACTGTGTGGCCCCAGGCTGATTCTCTACTTTGTCGTTGCATATGGACATTATCCAATGAGCAGTGTAAATAATACAGCTACATGCACCCATTTCAGACCAAGATGGTTCAACATATACGTAAGAAACATCCAGAGTTTGCACTGGTACCCATCAGCACTCAGGCCACCGTGATCAGTGCATCCCCTACAGTCCTGACGGCGGATGGCACAAGTGGAGAGACTGTGGTGGTAAGTAGTTGACACTTTGGGTATGTATAGAATATAAATAGGGAGGCATGACGTTACAGAGGCTGAGCCCTCTTCCTCTTACAGTGCTGTGTCTTATCGCTTTGAACTTCCTTTTTAACCACCTCAGATGCTTTTCTTTTCCCACAGACAGCCGATCTTTTGACACAGGCGATGACTGAGCTATCACAGACACTGACTACAGAATACCGCACAGCCCAGGGGGACTATCAGCGTATACAGTATATCCCAGTATCGCAAGCAACAGGCGGCATACAGCAACCTCAACACATACAGCTACAGATGGTGCAGGTTGCCCAGGTAAAATCAGTGTTCTTGTACCATTTACTAAGCTGTCCATTAGCATCAAGATTACATTTCTGCTAATATGTTGTGTGTACACATATTTAACTTTTTTTTTTCCTTTTACCCCCTTCTCAGGTTCCATCACCCCACCAAACCCAGCATTCCACTGTAGATATGGGGCAGCTGCATGAATCCCAAGGATACAGTCAGCATGCCATCCAGGTTCAGCATATCCAGGTGACTGAGCCTCCCCCAGGGACCCAGGCCCCCTCACAGGTTAGACTCTGTTTCTCTTCGTAGAACTCTAGAGTTATGAGCCTTTCCTGGATTTCGCATGATGATAATTAATTTTTGAGAAATTTATTAGGTTTTTGTTTTTTTTTAAATATTTTTTTTGCTGAATATCTGTCTGTTTTTGGTCATGTATTCTCAGGTAGGGGCGCAGACTCTCAGCCCCTCGTCGCAAGAAACAGAGCAAGATGTCAGTCCTTCACAAATGCAGACCCCGACCTCCCAAGCTCAAACCAACTCCACAGTGCAACATGCCTACCTGCAAAGTGGATGGAACTCTTTCCGTGGTTACTGTAAGTTGTTTAAGACAAAGATGAGACTGTTCCTAACTCTGCTGTAGCAACAAAGAAGGAGCTGCTTTCAGATCTTCAACTGATGGATATTTAGATCCAACTTTTTGATGGAAAATGATTAAAAAAAATCTGGTGGCAGCTTGTTAATCTTGGAGATTATTGAATTGAAAGGGGTCTTGTTGGAAAGCCACATGCCATTGGGTGCCATGGTAGTTGGTGCAGGAGAGATATTTTATAGCCATTCCCAGCATTTAGAGAGTATAGAATGTATACTGTAGCTTGTATACCTTTTAGTAAATAATGCTATGGCGTTCACTTGTCCTCTTGTAAATAGAAGCTGAAATGAATAAAATAGGTGGAGGTCTTGGTGAGTGAGGGGGTCCATCAATTATTTTCCCACTTATTCATCAGTCTGTTCTGTTTTATACTATATCTTAGCTTCTGAGATCCAGATGATGACATTACCTCAGGGTCAGTATGTCATTGCGGAGGCAGCTGTGGGCACTCCCGTTACCCCTGTGAACGGTGGCCAAGTTAAGGTACTTTATACTGAATATATCTCCTTATTATGATAGATATCATGTTGTTTCTAATACACGGTCTGCTTCTTGTAGACACACTATGTCATCTCTGATGGCCAGACTGATCTGGAGCTGAAGAAAGCTGCTGGGGAGGAGGTTACCACCAACCAAGACCACATGGAGCAAACCTCTATCAATCCATCTCAAACAACACAATACATAATCACCACCACCACCAACATGAATGGAAGCAGCGAGATGCATATTGGCAAACCCTGATGTAAGGCTACACATGGACCATTGTAGCCAAGTCTTAGAGCGTGTCCTGGGACGCCCTCTGTACAGGAATTTAGTCATATGACTTATGGCAATATATTGTGTTATAGCTCGGTGCTTTGAAGGAGTCTCAACTATGACAATTTGCAGCATTGATTGGCACACTGGAAGCTCTCACTTTAAACCCATCCTAAGACTTCAGGGTTTTCCAGGCCTTGATCTGCTTGTAATCTGGTTGTCCAGCATGGCATCACCTCGCCTTCTCTCATTCCATGTACTTGAGCCTCATCGCTGTATATAGGAAAGGACTGAATCGGCAACAGCAGTGTGCTCCTAATCTAAGGGAATTCACATGGTTCTGTGGACGTCTGTGTCAGGTACAGGCATGAACTGAGTGGAAACTGTGGAAAGTGTTTTTAAAAGACACTTTATCCGTATTGTTTCCAACTAGCGCACCAATGTCCTATGGCTGTTCCTTGGGATATACTGGAATCACATGTATAGTGTTTAAAGATGTTGTTGGTTATTTTTGTTTTGTTTTTTCCTTTTAGAAAACTGCAGGTTCCGGAGAGCTCGGTTTTATTGGCTGACATTAAATTGATTTTCAGACATAGGTGTGTCAGGCTTCATTTACATGACATATTTCTGAAGTGCCACGATCACCCTTGACTGAGTTCATACTGGTACACTCGCTGAACCTTCTTCAGGTAGTGGTAGCAATTGCTGTGCTCAGGTTACTGAGAATACACCGCAGATGAAGAGCGTCTTGTGTTGTATTTTATCCAAGTTGACCTGAGACTGAATACAGTCGGTGGGTCTGGCTGCATGTTTCTGTAGTTGCGAACCTGCTGACTCAGTCCATTTTTTTATTTTTTCCTTACCCAATACTTTTCTCCCTTTTGCCTGGATAGGCTCTGCTTAGGCCTGTTGCTCTATGTGTTGAGTGTGCAGTCCCCACTGATCACCCTCAATGGGTCATGTTGGACTTGATTAATGGTCCGACATGACCCATTCAGAGTGAGCAGTGGGACCACCCACCCACTTGACACATTCAGCGTAACGGGAGCTGGCCTAATAAGAACCTACCCAAAAGAAGGGAGGGGGAGTCAGCAGGGCCACAGCTACAGAGCCATGGAACCAGTCCCACTGAGTTTATTCTTAAGGCCTCTGTTCACTGATTTGCTTAGTAAGGAGCAGATAGAAGCCTCTAGTCCCATTTACAGAGTGACCCTGTGGTCATTCTGACTCCTTCCTAACAGTGTCCTGACATGTAATTTCTGTAACCTAATTTTATAACCCTAGACTGATTGGGGCCTGTCCCCAAAGTACAAGATACTGTGAAGCTTCCAACCTCGTTATAGGTCTGTCCACAATGGAGCTTATATAAGGAATTGGATAATTGTTCCACATTTGGTTGGAGCGCGTCACGATTCTCCTAGAACAGGAATGTATTTTAACAGTTGTAACTTGAAATGTATGAAAACAATCCTCTATTCCATATGTTTTCAAGTATATTTATATAAGTATTTATTTTTACCTGGGCCCCATCCTGCTGCATTAAACAAGTTCTTTTCCATCATGGATCAGTTCACTAAAAGTCATTGTATGTGTTTGTCTCTTTAAGTGGGAAGAACGCGATTGTTGTATGTTACTGCAGCTGGCCAGTGCACGGTCCTGATAATGACTGACTGGGGAACAATTATTGATCAGTGACTCCAGCTTTAGTTGTGTGGTCAGTTGGAGTCTGAGGTAGTTGGAAGCCACCTCTTGTCTCATTAACGGCGCTCACTTTGCTACTGTGTGCACCATGTTTTACACTGCCATTCTCCGTGTTGAGCCTGGAAAAAATTATTTCTAAATTACAAGTAATTAGCAAAAAATATTATTGGGAACACTCTGCACAGACTAAGGGAATGCAGGCTAGCTATAATCAGAAATAGGGCCCATTTACACGCCCGTAGGCGTTTTACATGCGCCCACCGGCGCCTTAAAGACGCCTGAACAGCAAAGGGCCTGGTGCATATACGCCGAGACCGCAATGGTGTGGGGGCTGGGTAGACCATCCCGGTTCATCTCCTCCCTCCTCTCCGGCCATTTGCAATGGGAGGGGACAGGGTTGAAGCTAAGCTGCCCCCCCCCCATCCATTGTCTACAGCCAGCAATGGGAGGGGGCGAAGATCCCCTCCAATTGCAAACAGCAGCAAGGGGCAGAGAAGAGAAAGGGGAGGGAGTTTAGCAGTCACGCTGCTAAACTCCCTACCACCTCCTTTCTGCGGCAGCTAGCATAGGTTCTCATAGAAATCTATCCAGTTGCCACCGGCGTGGAAGTGCCCAATTAAGTGCTTTTATGCCTTGGAAATACACCCCTGTGCACTAATGCATTGTAAGTCAATACATCAGAGGGGCAGCGTATGTCGGCCAGGCATGAAAACCCGGCCGACATATGCCCGTATGAATAAGCCCATATAGTGAGGGAACATTTTATGGTTCAAAATGTATTTATTCGTTTTATAGAAAGACCGTTAACATCAGCAACAAAAATGTCAATACTGTTGCAATAGGAAACATAGGAAACGGTTAGTATGGAATTAGGCAGCCTATTGTCCACGGTGTGACAGCTGGAGGACAGGGAGCAAGGTATCTCTTTGCCTACCCCTGCGGTGCCCGCGTCCCCTTCTGGCGCTGTTAAAGGGCTGCTGCCATGTGGTTAGTGTTGCAACATTGTAATAACACAGCTAGTAATTTGTATGTAGGGTAGATGAGGGAGGTGTGGGGGAGGAGACAGGAGGGGGAGGGGAGGGTTAGGCCATGGGGAGTTAACACGGGGAAGGAGAGGAATGGGGGCGGCCGCCAGTGAGAGGGAACATTTTAGATGAATTCAAGTCTCAAGGCCTAGCTGAATTACATCCCAGGGTACTGCAGAAAGCAGCGGAGGTAATTGCTTAACCACTCGCCATATTCTTTGAAAATTCATGGAGAACAAGAGAAGTCGCAGTAGATTTGGAGAAGGACAAACGTTGTCCCGATTTTCAAAAAAGGATGGAGCCAGAAAACTACAGGCCTGTGAGCCTGACTTCGATACCGTGAAAGATCTTTGAACAAATTATTAAACGGCATATATGCAAGTACTTTGATTAAACTGGAGTAATTAGCCAGACCTATCTCCTTGCCTAGACTAAACAGAATGGTTGGTAACTTCAGATGTGGTGAATGTAGAGCCTGCCCCTATATTGTGATATTTTCAAAAGCGCAGGCATCAGAAGAGAATAAGGAATCAGACACCATGTCATCTGCAAGTCAGTTGGCGTTGTCTATTTAGTAACTTGTCCCTGCCCAAAAAACTACATTGGCAAGTCAATCTGGCAATTTAGGAGGAGAATTAGGGAACATGTAGGGGACATCAGAAACAAACAGGAAAGACCACTAGCAAAAGTGAATGAATGCCACTTAGGGAGGTAGATTCTTAGGTTTGAAGCGAATGAATGTATCCTACCACACCGAGGGGGTAATTTGGATAATTTAATACAGAGGATGTTCAGGCTGTAAAGCATGCAACCTAAGGGGATAAGTAAGATGCAATCATATACTTGCTTCATCTCAAAAATTCTGTATAATATACTCCATGAAGCGATTAAAAAGTATAAGCCCTATATATTCGATGAAGTGATCGTTTGTTTGGTGCCAATAGACATATTGGGGAAAGAATAAGGGTAATGATAGTCCTGATACCAAATGTCATCAAAGCAAATTAACTATTAAATAAATTAATAAAAGGTTTTATACAAGTCTTAAATAAAATACAGATCCACATCAAATAGGAAATAAGAACTGAAGCACCGCTCATGCCTTAATCACAGTAATGGTATATTTAGACGGGATGATCTGCACGTCTAAATGACTGAATGAGCGATGATGTCACAGCTAGTTGTTAGCGCTTGTGCAGAGCGTTTACAGACAGGCAGATTAGCGCCGACTTGTCACTCAGCGCTTCACAAGCGGGGACCGTTTACACGCAGCAGTAGGTCAGCAATGCAGTGATGATTTTTATGCAGGTTGAAAGTCAGCGATAACGGGAAGTAAGCTTTTTTTTTCATTTAGACATAACGATTATCATGCATTTTCGTTTGACCGAATTTTGAGGAATAATCGTCCCGTGTAAATGGCCCTTAAGTGTCCATTGTACGGGGATTTGGTAGCATCTTGGTTAACACACAACAGTCTCATAAATCGCATTTAATGATGTGGTATCACAGGATTAGCTAAGTGCCAGACAAGCATCACAATATTGGAGCTTCACCCATTTACCTTGGCGCTCGGGCAGTATACCAAGGCTGACAAATC
This sequence comes from Eleutherodactylus coqui, assembly GCF_035609145.1. Lineage (NCBI taxonomy): Eukaryota > Metazoa > Chordata > Amphibia > Anura > Eleutherodactylidae > Eleutherodactylus > Eleutherodactylus coqui. The sequence goes on along the minus strand of NC_089842.1, from coordinate 148,581,726 downwards.
GCATATGCCGCTATGGGCTGCGTCCTAGATAGTGGCCATAATAGGCTTATTTAGACAGTCTAGTAGGCTTCCTGAACACGCAGTAAGAGGTTATCTTCAAGCGCCGATTGAATATAGTGTCAGAACAAGTTATCCTCAGAATGCAGCACTCTGATATATATGCGCCTATTTTTCAGAGTTAAAGCAGGATAACATTGCCGTGTTCTATACAGTTGATACCCCAGTGTTCATTGCTAATTGGTATGTGTATAACTGCCAAAACACTGCCAGACACCGGTCCTACCGTCCACATTATCTGTAAGGTACCGCTCCTGGAAAGGGAACACTCTGGAGGAGGATGAGGGTAGGATCCCTCCACAGACACACACTTGGATTCACCACTTAGATCACTGCACGACAGCCTCTTCTCTCCACTCAGCTCTCAATCTCAGATGAAAGTTCCTCGGATAAGGACATCAGTATATCTTTCCTCAGCCTCCATTTTCTTCACCACATGAGGGTTGAAGATATGCCCCTGCATGGGGGTAACTAAAGGCTCAGGGGTCCTGATTAGAGATGAGCGAGCACCAAAATGCTCGGGTGCTCGTTACTCAGGACGAAATTATCGCGATGCTCGAGGGTTCGTTTCGAGTAACGAACCCCATTGAAGTCAATGGGCGACCCGAGCATTTTTGTATATCACCGATGCTCGCTAAGGTTTTCATTTGTAAAAATCTGGGCAATTCAAGAAAGTGATGGGAACGACACAGCAACAGATAGGGCAGGCGAGGGGCTACATGTTGGGCTGCATCTCAAGTTCCCAGGTCCCACTATTAAGCCACAATAGCGGCAAGAGTGGGCCCCCCCCCCAACAACTTTTACTTCTGAAAAGCCCTCATTAGCAATGCATACCTTAGCTAAGCACCACACTACCTCCAACAAAGCACAATCACTGCCTGCATGACACTCCGCTGCCACTTCTCCTGGGTTACATGCTGCCCAACCCCCCCCCCCCCCCCCCCCCGCACGACGCAGTGTCCACAGCGCACACCAAAGTGTCCCTGCACAGCCTTCAGCTGCACTCATGCCACGCCACCCTCATGTCTATTTATAAGTGCGTCTGCCATGAGGAACCGCAGGCACACACTGCAGAGGGTTGGCACGGCTAGGCAGCGACCCTCTTTAAAAGGGGCGGGGCGATAGCCCACAATGCTGTACAGAAGCAATGAGAAATATAATCCTGTGCCACCGCCATCAGGAGCTGCACACGTGGGCATAGCAATGGGGAACCTATGTGCCACACACTATTCATTCTGTCAAGGTGTCTGCATGCCCCAGTCAGACCGCGGTTTTTTATAAATAGTCACAGGCAGGTACAACTCCGCAATGGGAATTCCGTGTGCACCCACAGCATGGGTGGCTCCCTGGAACCCACCGGCTGTACATTAATGTATCCCATTGCAGTGCCCATCACAGCTGAGGTAACGTCCGATTAAATGCAGGTGGGCTTCGGCCCACACTGCATTCCCCAACCTGACCGGGCTTTTTAATTCAAAGACACAGGCAGGTACAACTCCCTATTGTGAAGTCCCTGTGGACCGACAGCATGGGTGGGTGCCAGGAAGCCACCAGCGGCACATAAATATATCCCATAGCATTGCCCATCACAGCTGAGGTAATGTCATGTTAAATGCAGGTGGGCTTCGGCCCACACTGCATGCCCCAGTCAGACTGGGTTTCTTTAGAAGCTTACACATGTAGTTACAACTCCGTGTGGACCGACAGCATGGGTGGCTCCCTGGAACCCACCGGCGGTACATAAATATATCCCATTGCAGTGCCCAGCACAGCTGATGTAACGTCAGCTGTAATGCAGGTGGGCAAAAAATTAATTGGATTACACTGTAGGCGAGGGCCCCCAAAAATTGGTGAATTGGTTAATGTGGCTTAATTGGTAACTAGGCCTGGAGGCAGCCCAGTTAAAATAAAAATTGGTTCAGGTGCAAGTTTCAACGCTTTAATGAGCATTGAAACGTATAAAAATTGTTTACAAAAATTATATGACTGAGCCTTGTGGGTCTAAGAAAAATTGCCCGTTCGGCGTGATTACGTCAGGTTTCAGGAGGAGGAGGAGGAATATTATACACAGATTGATGAAGCTAAAAGGTCCACGTTTTTGATGGTGATAGAGAACAATGCTTCCATCCGCGGGTGCAGCCTACGTATTGCTTAGGTATCGCTGCTGTCCGCTGGTGAAGAAGAGAAGTCTGGGGAAATCCAGGCTTTGTTCATCTTGATGAGTGTAAGCCTGTCGGCACTGTCTGTTGACAGGCGGGTACTCTTATCCGTGATGATTCCCCCAGCCGCACTAAACACCCTCTCTGACAAGACGCTAGCCGCAGGACAAGCAAGCACCTCCAGGGCATACAGCGCGAGTTCAGGCCACATGTCCAGCTTCGACACCCAGTAGTTGTAGGGGGCAGAGGCGTCACGGAGGACGGTCGTGCGATCGGCTACGTACTCCCTCACCATCCTTTTACATTGCTCCCGCCAACTCAGCCTTGACTGGGGACCGGTGACACAGTGTTGCTGGGGAGCCATAAAGCTGGCAAAGGCCTTGGAGAATGTTCCCCTGCCTGCGCTGTACATGCTGCCTGATCTCTGCGCCTCCCCTGCTACCTGGCCCTCGGAACTGCGCCTTCTGCCACTAGCGCTGTCGGATGGGAAGTTTACCATCAGTTTGTCCACCAGCGCCCTGTGGTATAGCATCATTCTCGAACCCCTTTCCTCTTCGGGAATGAGAGTGGAAAGGTTCTCCTTATACCGTGGGTCGAGCAGTGTGTACACCCAGTAATCCGTAGTGGCCAGAATGCGTGTAACGCGAGGGTCACGAGAAAGGCATCCTAACATGAAGTCAGCCATGTGTGCCAGGGTACCTGTACGCAACACATGGCTGTCCTCACTAGGAAGATCACTTTCAGGATCTTCCTCCTCCTCCTCCGGCCATACACGCTGAAAGGATGACAGGCAAGCAGCATGGGTACCCTCAGCAGTGGGCCAAGCTGTCTCTTCCCCCTCCTCCTCAACGCGCTGAGATATAGACATGAGGGTGCTCTGACTATCCAGCGACATACTGTCTTCCCACGCCTCCGTTTCCGAGTGCAAAGCGTCTGCCTTTATGCTTTGCAGGGAACTTCTCAAGAGGCATAGCAGAGGAATGGTGACGCTAATGATTGCAGCATCCCCGCTCACCATCTGGGTAGACTCCTCAAAGTTTCCAAGGACCTGGCAGATGTCTGCCAACCAGGCCCACTCTTCTGTAAAGAATTGAGGAGGCTGACTCCCACTACGCTGCCCATGTTGGAGTTGGTATTCCACTATAGCTCTACGCTGCTCATAGAGCCTGGCCAACATGTGGAGCGTAGAGTTCCACCATGTGGGCACGTCGCACAGCAGTCGGTGCACTGGCAGATTAAACCGATGTTGCAGGGTCCGCAGGGTGGCAGCGTCCGTCTTGGAGTTGCGGAAATGTGCGCTGACCCGGCGCACCTTTCCGAGCAGGTATGACAAGTGTGGGTAGCTTTTCAGAAAGCGCTGAACCACCAAATTAAAGACATGGGCCAGGCATGGCACGTGCGTGAGACTGCCGAGCTGCAGAGCCGCCACCAGGTTACGGCCGTTGTCACACACGACCATGCCCGGTTGGAGGCACAGCGGCGCAAGCCAGCGGTCGGTCTGCTCTGTCAGACCCTGCAGCAGTTCGTGGGCCGTGTGCCTCTTCTCTCCTAAGCTGAGTAGTTTCAGCACGGCCTGCTGACGCTTGCCCACCGCTGTGCTGCCACGCCGCGCGACACCAACTGCTGGCGACGTACTGCTGCTGCTGACACATCTTGATTGCGAGACAGAGGTTGCGTTGGAGGAGGAGGAGGGTGGTTTAGTGGAGGAAGCATACACCACCGCAGATACCAGCACCAAGCTGGGGCCCGCAATTCTGGGGGTGGGTAGGATGTGAGCGGTCCCAGGCTCTGACTCTGTCCCAGCCTCCACTAAATTCACCCAATGTGCCGTCAGGGAGATATAGTGGCCCTGCCCGCCTGTTCTTGTCCACGTGTTCGTCGTTAAGTGGACCTTGGCAGTAACCACGTTGGTGAGGGCGCGTACAATGTTGCGGGAGACGTGGTCGTGCAGGGCTGGGACGGCACATCGGGAAAAGTAGTGGCAACTGGGAACCGAGTAGCGCGGGGCCGCCGCCATCATGCTTTTGAAAGCCTCCGTTTCCACAAGCCTATACGGCAGCATCTCCAGGCTGATCAATTTGGTAATGTGCACGTTTAACGCTTGAGCGTGCGGGTGCGTGGCGGCGTACTTGCGTTTGCGCTCAAACAGTGGCACTAGCGACGTCTGGACGCTGTGCTGAGACACATTGCTGGATGGGGCCGAGGACAGCGGAGGTGAGGGTGTGGGTGCAGGCCAGGAGACGGTAGTGCCTGTGTCCTCAGAGGGGGGTTGGATCTCAGTGGCAGGTTGGGGCACAGGGGGAGAGGCAGTGGTGCAAAACGGAGGCGGTGAACGGCCTTCGTCCCACCTTGTGGGGTGCTTGGCCATCATATGCCTGCGCATGCTGGTGGTGGTGGCTCCCCAGCTGATCTTGGCGCGACAAAGGTTGCACACCACTGTTCGTCGGTCGTCAGGTGTCTCTGTGAAAAACTGCCACACCGTAGAGCACCTTGACCTCTGCAGGGTGGCATGGCGCGAGGGGGCGCTTTGGGAAACAGTTGGTGGATTATTCGGTCTGGCCCTGCCTCTACCCCTGGCCACCGCACTGGCTCGGCCTGTGCCCACACCCTGACTTGGGCCTCCGCGTCCTCGCCCACGTCCACGTCCTATAGGCCTACCCCTACCCCTCAGCATGGTGTATTACCAGTAGTGCAGAAACAGAACGCTGTAATTAAATATGCCGCTTATTGGCCTGTGGTTGGAGGCTCACTTCGCTTACAGAACGCACAGCAGAGCCAGGAAATAATTTTGCGCAAGCCTGCTGTAAAACTTAGCTGGCTGCGTATGAATTAGGAGGACAACTACACCCAGCACAGACCCAGTACACTGAGGACAGTCACAGGCAGCCCAAATAGATTTTTTTCCCCAAATGTTTTTGGAAAGGCCCACTGCCTATATTCAATAAATATATGTCTTCTGTCCCTGCCTCACCGCTACTGGCCCTGGAGTATGTAAAATAACTGCAGACTGTTGCACTGTGGACTGGAATACAGCGGTGATGTAACAGCCAACACAGAGCCAGGAAATAATTTTGCGCAAGCCTGCTGTAACACTTAGCTGGCTGCGTATGAATTAGGAGGACAACTACACCCAGCACAGACCCAGTACACTGAGGACAGTCACAGGCAGCCCAAATAGATTTTTTTCCCAAATGTTTTTGGAAAGGCCCACTGCCTATATTCAATAAATATATGTCTTCTGTCCCTGCCTCACCACCACTACTGGCCCTGGAGTATGTATAATTACTGCAAGGCGCAATGCTCTGCACGGCCGATATACAAAAAAAAAAAAAAGGGCAACACTGCAAAAAGCAGCCTCCACACTACTGCACACGGTTAGATGTGGCCCTAAGAAGGACCGTTGGGGTTCTTGAAGCCTAAAATACTCCTAACACTTTCCCTATAGCAGCTCCGGCACCAACAGCACTTTCCCTCCTCTATGTCAGAATGCATCTGTGGCGAGCCGCGGGAGGGGCCGATTTATATACTGGGGTGCAACCTGATCTCGCCAGCCACTCACTGCAGGGGGGTGGTATAGGGCTTGAACATCGCAGGGGGAAGTTGTAATGCCTTCCCTGTCTTTCTATTGGCCAGAAAAGCGCGCTGTCTCAGAAATTAAAGTGAAAGTAACTCGAACATCGCGTGGTGCTCGTCACGAGTAACGAGCATCTCGAACGCGCTAATACTCGAACGAGTATCAAGCTCGGACGAGTACGTTCGCTCATCTCTAGTCCTGATGCAAAAGGTGAGCTGGGCCCCCCCTCTATCTGTATCTGTACCCGTACCCATACCTAAACCATGCTGCACAGAGGCATAACTTGAAGCTTCTGGGCCCCAATGCAAAACCTGTAACAAGGCCCCCAACTATAATGCTTTATTCATAGTACTGGACTCTCTACATGGAGAAGATCGGTCTTATGGGCCCCCTAAGACTCCTGGGCCTGGGTTCAACCGCATCCCCTGCACCCTCTATAGTTACACGCCTGCCCCCCATGTGGCTGACACTCCCACTCCTCTCACTACCATTGAAGATCCTGGACTCGACTCTCGAACCACACCCCAATCACTCATTTATAGGACAGACCTCACGCAACTGGACAGATATTGATACCAGACATATTCCAACTACTTTCAGACATTAACTTCTCATACTGCAGCTGTGCAATACACATGAGAGACTCGACAGCTTACACAGCTTACATTGAAGATATGACATTTATGGAGAAGCCAGAAATAGACTTCAGGCCACTACAACTGGTAGTAATTTATTGGATATTGTGATACTATAATTTCTTAAGCTCTGTTGAATGTTGTAATAGTGGAAACCCATTTGGTCAATCTATAAAGTAACAGAGGGGTAATTGCTAATATGTGCGTGGGCTCGCTAAGCAACTATGATAGTAGATCAGTAACCTTCATATATACTGAAATCAGACCATGCTGGGTTTTCATATACCACCAGCTGGTCACTACTAAGGTCGTTAGAGTTCGTGCAGAGCATTAACCCTTTCCAATCCAATTTGTATCCTGGTTTTCCTAGGGGGCTTACTATTTTTCTGCCGTTATACAACAGCGCTATATGCTGGCTAAAGCCAGTACTGCATGAGGTGACAATCGATAGGCTCCAACAGCAGAGAGGCTGGCAATAGAGAGTAAGAGAACCCCGACAGACGTCTTCCAACATCAGAGCTGTACAGCCTTAAATCATAAGGTCTTCAGCCGTCAGACAGTGGATTGGAAAGGATTAAGACACAGACTCTGCTACTGGATCGCTGGGTTCTCGCTCAGCGCTTCACCTTCTACGTGAAGTGCTAAGCATTTGCATGGAACAAGAAGCCAGAGATCCAGTGATAGTTTTTATGTTGACTGAAAATCAGCGATAACAACTTGCAAACAAATAATGAGATTCTTTTACATTTACACTGCACAATTATTGCTCAAATTAGTTCGTTTGAACCAATTTTGAACGATAATTATGTGTAAATGGGCCATAAGGGTGCTTTTGCATCTGCATTGGGAATTCCTGTTTTCTGCTCCGTTTGGCGAGCAGGAAAGGGTAATCCCTGCAGCTGAATGACTGTCTCTGGACAGAACTGAACAGCGCCAGACAAACCCCATTGATTATCATGGGGTCCGCCCAGGTGCCAGGCTTTGGGAGGGAAGAAAAAACACTGCATGCAGCACTTCTTCCAGTATTTTCAGACACATCTGACAGACCCACTGGCTGGAGGTTCTGACGCACATGTTAAACTGGCCTAATTGTAAGGTTATGATGCCACTGAACTTTTTTTTTTTTTTTCTAGCATGTTAATGAAGAAAGGTTATATAATTTTAATATTCTCAAGTGAAATAACGCAGTCTAGCATACATTGCAAGGATTCCCTCCTCACAACAGAATAGGACATATACGCAGTGTCCCGCACAGGGGCGAAATGTGCCCATATAAAAATATACCCTAATTCAGCGCAGATTAAAGAAGTTTGATTGAATAAAGCTGTGCGCTATAGCAACTAAAGCCCCCAATACCAGTAGGCCATTTACAATTAGATTGCTTTCATCTCTACTGAATTAAGATGCACAGCCTAAGAAATGGCTTAAACTCATACCACAGGGCAGACAGAAAATGTTGACTCTTAATATCTGTCCACAGAGGGAGAGTAAGCCGAAAGGTCTGACCGTATGCCTTGAACTGCAGCAGAGCTAAGCATACAGATCCTGATCTGGACATACAGATGATGAGCTGATCCCATCCAGCGAAGTGCTTCTACTGATAACATTTGCTGCGATCTCATTATCTGTATTGCCATTTTCAGTTTTAAGGCCCATTAAAATGCAATGATTATCGCTCAAAAGTCGTTAAAACGATAGCATATGAGCGATAGTTACGTGTAAATGTTCCCATCGTTTACTCTTTGGCTGAACGATGATTTTAAAAGGTGAGCTAAAGACCCATTCACACGCAAAGATAATCTTTCAAACGATTGAAGGATTGAAAGTTTTAGCTGCTCAGTACAAATCTAAATCTTTATTTGTATAGCGCCAATGTATTCCACACCGCTTTTAGAGCATGGGGGAATACAAACATAACATGTGGTATACACTTATTTGGAGAGAGACGGGGTGGTTCATGAGATGAGGCACGGGGGAGCACAGCATGAAAATGACATGCGGTATTTATACGAAAAGAGAACAGGGGGGTGATAAGGAGGTACAGGGGCAGAAGATGTATACGATAGGCAAAATGGAAGGTGTGGGGAGCCATAGGGAGTGGCAGAGGGCATGTTATGGGGGTGGGGAATTAGAGCAGGGGATTTGGTATGCCTCCCTGAAGAGGTGCATTTTTAGAGCGTGTCTGAAGTTGTGCATCATAGATTGTCCGAATATTTTGGGGTAGTGCGTTCCAGAGGCCCGATGCTGCTCTGGAGAGGTCCTGGAGGCAAGCATGTGAGGATTGAAATCAAGAGGCGTTTAATCTCAATGTTTGGAGGCTGGGAGGTGTACAGACAAGAGGCAATGTACGGTGGTACCACGCCATGGGGAACTTTGTGGGTGAGGCGTTTGAATTTAGTTCTGTAGTGGATGGGTAGCCAGTGCAGTGACTGGCATAATGCAGAGGCAACTGAGAAGCGGCTGAATAAGAAAATTAATCCATTTGGTATGGATTACAGAGGGGAGAGTCTGGTGCGGGGGAAGGCAAATGAGCAAGCAAAGTTATAGTAATAGAATCGGGAATGGATGAGGATGACGAGTGTCTTTAGCGTGTCCATGGTGAGAAATGGACGGATTTTAGCAATATTCCTGAGCGCCACGTGGCATGGTTTGGCCAGGGATTGGATGTGGGAGTCGAAGGAGAGGTCGGAGTCCACTGTGACTCCAAGACAGCAGGCATGCTGTTTGGGGGTTATGATGCCAGACACTGGAATGGAGATGTTGGGGGGAGGTCTTTTAGAACCCAGTGAACCAGCAGCGAAGTCTGTGTCTTAGCGCTTTGTACGAACGCTAACAACTTTAGCGGCGACCAGCTGTTTAGTCTACTTTCGTCCCGTGTAAAAGGGCCATTAGGTTACAATATCCTTTCTTTAATAAAATTCCTCCTAAATAGTATACCCCAGAAAATGTTTCCTTGTTTAGAAATAGGATAGTTACATCATATATGCCTGAGTTTCACTGGTGATATATGAAATACAAGCATGATGTGATTCAGTATATATGAAGGTTACTGATCTGCCATCACAGTTGTTTTGCGAGCCCATGGACAGGTTATCAATTACCCCTTTGATACTATATAGATTGACCCAATGGGTTTCCACTATTACTATAGTTTCTCCAGCTCTGTTGAATGGTGTATCACAATATGCAATAAATTACTACCAATGGCTTCTATTTTCCAAGCCAACACTGTTACACATATTAGATAACCAGAAAGACAAGGTGGTTAGGTTTAGAGAGGTTAAGTTTTAAGAAAAAAAAAGGAGTATTACAGTCAAGTGATGTTTTGGAGGAATGGTTCAGAGATGTCACGGGAAGAGGTGTATAGCTGGGTGTAATCAGCGTAGAGATAGTATTGGAGGCTGAATTTGCAGATGGTTTGTCCCCAACACACAGCAGGACTATAAGATCCCTGGGACATTCACATGTTCCACGTCCGATGTTGTGTACCTGATCCTGTGCAGTAAATGTCCTGTTGGGGGTCTTTATGTCAGCAAAACAGGGCAAAAACTGAAAGCGGGGATGAGATGTCATTGCCATACAATTAATCACAGAAAGACAGAATTACCTGTGGCCGAGCACTTTTCTAACCATAGACATGACATAGGAGCTATGAGAGTTTTGATATTGAAGGATGGTTTCAAGTCAGAAAGCCACAGAAGAATTTGGGAATATACATTTATAACACCTTTTGACTGGCTGAATACTGGGTTAAATTATTCCCCAGGATTTATGTGTGAATGGGAGGTATGAGACATCTATAGCACATATAAGACTGCTGGCCTGATGAAAACCCCCATCAACAGTAATTCAGGGACCATAAACTTATCTAGTAAAAATGTTTGTGTACCTCTTGTAGCATTCCTGGCCTGACACCCCCCCCCCCTCCCCAACAGTAATTTAGGGACCATAAAACTTTCACTCCGCTATCAGTGCCTAGGCAAAAAAAGTTTGTTTCTGTTGCAGAATTCTTTTTAAGTGCAAACCAATCATTCATATCTGTGCCTTGTTATAAGTATGTGTATCATAAGTGTGTATACATATTCATGCCTCTTCAGATCTTTGCAAGCTCGCTATAGAATTATGTATTTGTTAGCCATTGAAAAGGCATTATATCTACAAGATTACATGGTTTCTCTTGCTGGGAACAATCACATTACGTTCCAAACTATAATGCTTATGCTATGCTTGTTTTTCCAAAACCCAATACATGCAAGGATTTTTATTTTTTAACAGTTCTATTACAATGTGGATGTTAATATGAGTGCAAGTACTAATAATGGTGATAGATTGGATTTAGAAACACAAAATGTTCCAAACTCCGTTTTTAAAAAGATAAATGGCATTAATATCAATTCCAGCAAACCAAATTTGATATTTTCAGATCAAGTTACCTATGGATCTAGTAGCCCTTCTTTGATAGGACTTGAACAGCGCTCTTGTCCATGTTGTTTCTGCCTGTATTTTATTAGAGGATGCCAGTATTGCCTCCCACAGCTGCTAGTTTGAGGGAAACTGATGCTCACTTGCATATTTTCCTTTTACGGATACTCAATACATTTTCATTCAGGAGGTGATGGTGGGCAAACCAATTTTTCTCTTTATACCCAACTGTATCTAAAAAGGAGCCAAGGAGTCTATTTTTTTCTTTGACAAATTGCTGCAAAATGGGATGGTCTTGCATGAATTTTTTTTTTATTTCAGAAGGCACGATTCTTCTTTATATACCATGGCAGAAAACGCTTAGTTAGGAATCCACAGAGCGTATCTTGGACCTACCAATGTAAAAGGTAAAGTCTCCAGGTGACTGACGTTACATTGTGATGTTTTCTTGGCAGACATCTTTATACCTTCGGGTGTAAGGATGGAAGGCTGAGTCAACCTTGAGCTGGCTACCTGAACCATGCGGGAATTAAACCCGCAATCTTCAGGTCATGAGCAAGAGTTTAGGACTGCATTCTGCTGCCCTAACACTCTTCGCCACAGGAGGCTCTTCCTTATATTGGCTTTTCACTCTGCCACCTCCTTGCTGACTTCAGTCTTTTAGGAACAGGGTGACCATTCACAAACCATACAGAACTCCATCCATTAGGACCAGTGGAGCATGGCATTTACCAGTGAATTAAATAGTTTGAAAATTAGTCTTCACGTATTTTAAGCCCACTGCAAACGCTACTTTGTGAGCTTTGGTTAGTGGTGGCCAAAATGTGGATTTTGCAAAGCTTCCACCCTCTGGAGGATCCTGTATCGAGGGGTTTGTGGCACTCTGGAGACTTCAGCACCTTCCAATACCAGTTTACTGCTCATCAGTGACATCTTTTATAGCTGCCCTTTAAATCAGATTTGCCTGGCAGAAACTTTCCTTATTGAGCCTTTATCAGATAACATTCACCTGTACTGCGAATCACTCACATCTTTTCACTACTCAAAGATCTCTCCAGTTTCCAATAACTAGTGTGTTTTTTGCAAGACACCGGACTATTTCACGCTTTTCATCTTCAGAAAGGTCCTTCTCTAACACACCCACGAGAACGGACTTGGTTAAAGAGAATGTTCCACATTAAGCAAGATCATGTGGCAATCTACTTACAGTCTGGAATGGATACCAGGTAGCTAAAACCATTTTAAAACCCAAATGCTTATTTTACTGAAATCCTATTTACAGTAATTTGCATAATTTGGAACGTAGCATACATTGCTCATCTATACTTGATTTATTGCGATAAAATGCTGCTGCATGGTCTCCGCTCCGTCATTCTCTATAGCTCGGTCCTGATCTAACACATCCACAACTCCGAGTAACATAGGAAACAAAAACACAAATCCTGGATGTGATATTTAAGATTTTATTTCAATTGGACTGAACAGTCATGAAAACTACAGTTAAAAAGCAATACAAAATGTCACTCTGGAAGAGAGTTTATTCCTAACAGGATACTGTAAAGCAGATTGTTTGCATAGAGCCCACCTTTCCACAATGCAGGGTCTGCAATTATTGAGCAGGTGAAGCACCAGATATAGAAATAAACTTGTGTGATTGATAGTCAATGATAACCAGGAACCAAGAAATTTAAGACTGGGTTTTCCTACTGCATTCGTAACTGCGCCCAACTACGATAGCCAATAGCTACATGATCATGCCAGTATACCTGGCAAGATATTTGGACCACTGCAACCCAATCCACCTCCGGCAACCAAAGGCATGTGGTTACTGTGGAAAACCATTCGTTATGGAAATGTGGGCCAGAATTTACACTGATTAATACTGTAACAGGGTTATCAGTTCTATACCTGTGTGCACCAATTTGATAACTATACAAACTAAAGCAATCTTTTGAGTAATAATTGTTGCGTGTAAATGTGCCCCTCTGTGCCTTTTCTGCCGAACGATGATTTTCAGTTTGGTATGAAATCCATCGTTAGTCAGAACAGCTGATAAGACAGACCGTACGCTGTGTTCTGCCTGGGGAGCGCTGATTACTTTGTTCTACCACAGGTAAAGTTTATTTACAATGTTTAAATGGGATGTTTTGAAATATTAAAGAATTTGAGTCAATGGAAGGGTCCCCTGTTCTCTAGCTCTGTAAGACCCGAAATGTCCTTGCATTACTCAGGCAGCAAAGTGATCTCAGTAGGAACTGTGCAATGCTTCATTTAGCCTGCAATGCTGCTGCATGTAAACCGAACAGTTGTTTCCAGGACTATTCTAGTGCACACATAGGCGCTCTGTAACAAAGCCAAGAATCCACTGAAGTACAGTATTAATCAGCATAAAAGTGAATTTGGTTTCTTGAAAACTAAAGGAAGTGCAGTCATAAACATAATAGATCTTTCAGTCAGTCATTCACCTATCAAGGTGCTACTACACCTTTGGAGCAAATGTACATATTCAACACAATTATCTGCATCACTGCTCACAAACAGCAGCAACTGATATAATAAAGGAGGAGAGCAGCAGTTCAAACGTCCAATCTGTACCCTCCTGAAACCATCGGCACAATACAAACATTATAGCTATAAAAAGGTGGGGGCGTTGTCATTTATGGCCCTGGTTACAAAAAGGCATGTTATTTCCATGTAAACTAGGCAGAATATGGCAGCATATTTAAAGGGATTGTCCAGTTTTATAATATTGGCGGTCTAGTCTTAGAATAGGCCATCAATAGTAAATCGACAAGGCTCTGTTGCTCAGGACCTCCACTGATCAGCTGTGTACCGGGTAATATGCCCATGCACTGAATCTATTTCTACAGGAAGCAGACAGCTCTGTTCTCACTGCAGTGTCCAGGCTTGGTATTGCAGCCAGTCACTTCAGTATCAAGTCTCGCCACTGCGGTGAGAACGGAGCTGTTTCCTGCAGAAGTCAGCTCCGTGTACAAGCACACTAGGCTGGTCAACAGCAGACCCCCACTGATCTATGACCTTATTGCCAAAAGACAAGTCATCAATAGTTTACAAATAAGACAACCTCTTTAAAAAGGCGCAAATGGTAAATAGCAAGGATAGCAAAAAAAAAAAAAAAAAAAAAAAAGTTAAATTAAAATGATTGTCTATTCCTAAAATCTATGGCGATAGTTATATAAAAAGTTCTGTCGTTCCGTGTTCAGTTCCAATAAAGCTGGTATTAAAGTGGTTTTCCAGGCAGCGCCCACTGTCAGTCTCGGGATACACAAGGGTCAGACCAGCAGCACCTGCTCCAACCCCAGTGTATCCCAGCACTGACAGTGGGTGCTGCCTGGAAAACCACTTTAAAGTAATATTGACAAGAAATCCTCACTGCCCACCATCCAGAGAAGAAAGGCTGCACAGCATATGGCTGAGGTATAGTGGTATCAAGTATTTGTCCAGTAGAGTTCATCATTGCACTGACACATCCATCTACACCTTCTACTGTTAGAAAAAAAAAAAGTCACAAAATTGTAAAATAAGTTAAAAAAAAAAAATCTACAAGAGAATATAAAAGATGACAAAAATTCACATATGGGATCAAGTTGTTATTCCAATATGGCCCCTTTCCCCCTCATGTACATCCATTACAATACTACAGTGGTTATCAATCCAAAAATTAGGTGGCAACAGGATGAAAATTATTTTAATTTAGGCTGAAAGCATTTTAACACACGGCTCCTCACAATTAGGGCCACTTCACACTTGCATCTTTGCTTCCAGTCTAGCTGTTCTTTTGTGGGAGCGATAGAACAAAGTCAAGTTTTACTTTTCCTGCCCATACAAATGTATTGATGCTGAAGACCCTCAGTTTCAATCAGCTTTTCAATTTTATGTTTTTGGTTTTTTTTTTAACACAAACAAAAAACGCAGACTGCTGTACTTTTGCTTCCAGTCCAAAAAAACTTGATTTTTTTTACATTAATTAATGGGAGACAAATAAAAAAAAATAGAAGGCAATCCGTTTCGCTTCTGTTTTGTACAGTTTCATTTTTTGTAAAACAGAATCTGCTGAAAAAAAATATCAGTGTGAACTGAGCCTTACTGTTAATAGGACTGCCTAGCTTTTAATTGACATCTGCTATACTGCCCAAAGCCTGTAGGTGGTGCTGCTTCCATATTTCACAATAGAAGCAAGTTTTATATAGAAAACATTGATAGGCGGGTTCAGGATAGATGATATTTTAAAAGGGATAGTATGAAATCAAAAACATGACTGATTTTAGAAACAGCACCACTCACATCCATGGGTTGTGTCTGGTATTGCAGCTAAGCTCCATTTAAGTAAATTGGGCTGATTGAATTCTAGATACTAGACATAGATGTATTCACTTGTAGAACAGCTAGGGCACTAACTAAAAACAAAGAAGTGGGTGAAAACCAGAGAATACCAGCAGGAAACCGTATATATGGATATGCATGTATAACCCTGCGCTAAAAGTATATAACAAGTAGCCGCGACCCGTAAGTAGGCCACTACCCCAGCCTACCAGAATAAATGAAATACAACAGCAATAATATACAAATGGTGCACAAAACTTGATGGATATACCTATATATCAGTACAACCAGGAAAAGGAGGCATATAAAACTGCAGCAGGATGGAGTACAAAAAGGCAATATTAAAAAGGACAGGCAGTAAAGATAAAAAATATATCAATGTTAAAAAAACAAAAAAAAAAAACAAACGCCCAGCAGCAAGTGGAGAATAGGAGCAGAATGCAATAACCAGCAGTAAAGAAAAAGCATAGAACACACGTGAGCAGCAGCCACTCCGAATGGTAACGGCTGCATACACACACAGTGCGGGGTTGCGTGACATCACTTAGCCTCACTACCAAAGCCCAAAAAACTCCCAACACGTATTAAGACCTAAACACTGTTCTTTCCTGAGGCCTTGATGTGTTGAGTTTTTTGGGCTTTTTTTAACTTCAACAGTTAGGCTAGGTGACGTCACCCCCCCAGCCCACAGTATCTTTGTATGCAGCCGCTACCGGCCGGAGTGGTTGCGGCTCACATGTGTGCTCTGTGCTTTATCTATTACTATTATATATTGCCTTCTGCTGCCGTTCTCCGCTTGCTAGGTGAGTTTTTTTACACTGATATATTGTTTTTTTTATCTTTACTGCCACTTTTGTCTTGTACTTTTTAATATTGCTACATTGCCTTTTTGTACTCCATCCTGCTGCATTTTATACACCTTTTATCCTGGTTGTACCAATATAGGCATATTCATCAAGTTTACCAGCAGGAAACCGTTCTACACACATTGAAAGAGAAAGGTGTTAATTGTAAAAAGTAAATTGATTTTCCTGCAGATTTCTTTGGGACATGTACACTGTTGCATTGCTTTTTTAAAATTTCTAATGCATAGGTGTACGCAGCTCCCATGCAAACCTATCGATTTCTGTGGATGCACATGACAAGCACTGCAGCCTAATCTTGCAGTCATACTCCATCCAGTCAGTTCAACACTTCTTGCTAACACGCTTAGGAAAAAGTATAAAATGGATAGAAAGTCGGATTAGCCTACACATGATTTGTTGTTTTGCAGCCCCTTACAAGAGAATAGACCAGCATAGGAGCTGCAGACACAAAACGATAGATGACCACTACTTGCAGAATGTTAAATACATTGGAGCACTTAGTTGCGGCAGCTGAGATCAGAGAGCAGAATTTCGCTGTACTAATTGGATTACACGCTGGTACCATCAATGATTTCTCGTCCAATCACAGAGCAGTTTTCAGTCTACGAAGTAAACAATTAGCTCTTTGATCGAGCCTAGTAAAAAAAACACCAACCAAGGATCCCTTCATGTATCAACACATAGATATTTGGAGGAATGGATCTGAAATAAATTAAATTCCTAATGAAGCCAAATGTAAAATGCTTTCTTACCGCGGGTATGCCACACAGTTGTCAGGACATACATAGGAAAAGCCATTTCTCTTACAACCCAGGTATCAACATCTCAGATTTTGGCCAGTTTCACATTTGTAGACAGCTGTCCCAGAAAGCAGCATTTCAATCTTGTCCACACAGGATCCAACATCCTGACACTACATGGACATGCGATGCTGCCCTGTTCATAACTGAAGCTAGAACCATTTTCCCTTTACTTAAATAACGGAATTAATCTTCCTTAAAAGTGCAAACTCAGCAACTTTTAGATTTAAAACCCATAACTAATTGTCCGCATACAGAACAGGGGACTAGATGCACATTCTCCAACCACCGCCCTGTGGCACATCGTTTTGTCAAATAGGTGCAGAATGGTTAGGGCACAAATTCAAGTATTAAATTAAGAAAGGCTTATTAAAACTGTTTCATATATTAAAAAGGCACATTTTAATGGAAAAAAAAAATATGGGTGGGATGGGGGTAAAAATGATCCCGAAACTGGCACCAGTGCCTATGTAAGTTGTTTTCAAGGAGTGTGGTGGAGTCCCTGATGGAAGCACTTGATTTCAAGTTTTGCTGTTAATGCTGGAGTGATCAGGTCACATTTGTGCTTCCGGATGTAGAGTACAAGCTTATGAAAGCTTTAGGACCGCAAGAGAAGTCTTAAGAATATCTCCAGATGGCAACAGTGGCAGTGAGAACACCAGCTAGGAAGACCCCAACGGTTTGCCAGGTAGGCGTTCCAAAGTAAGATAGAAGTCCCTCCTGTGAAAAGAGGAAAAGAAAAAACGTTTCAGAGCACGGAAGTACATAACAAGTTGCAGTTTCTCAAGGACATAGACTGTGACAAATGCAGAAGGTGTGCAGAATTAAGGCTGGCTGCACACTTTTTTTTTTTAATTGCTGCTCCTCCCAAGTAGTCGCCTACCTGCTACCTTCCCACAGTGTCATGCGCTTCCATTGACCAATGGAAGCAGTCCATACGGAATACGCACTGAAAGTAGAGCATGCTATGATTTGTCCTCCAGGAGCGGAAATCGCAATCGATTTCCACTCATGTAAAAGGAAAAACTGCTTTTCCATAGCATGCTATGGGCGGAATTTGCTGCGGAATCCGGAGTAAGACGCCCGGTCTGTATTCCGCAATGCAACGCCGTCCGTGTGCAGCCGGCCTACAAGAGGTTGTCCAGATGCAACACATACAACAAAGCTTCTGGGACAATACAGTAATGAAAAACAAAAACCTCAAAGATACACTTCAAATCCTCTGTACATGCAGCTACATTGTTGCGCCCAGTGTTTACAAAGTTGACAGCTCAATGTGGGTGGAGCCATTAGTGTGACAGTTCTGCTGGAAGGTCCTGGTAGAACGCACTTTCCTTGGCGATAACTGTGCACAGCACACTGGGCCTCATTTACCAAAACGATCTGTTGCCCACAGCAACCAATGAGAATTCAACTTTCATTTTACCAGAGCAGTTGTAGAAAGGAAAGCTGAGCTTTCATTGGTTGCTACATGGGAGTGTTGATACATCAGGTCCAGTGTGTTTCACGTCATTTAACAGTGCAAAAAGCAGGATAGTAACAGGAAACAAATACAGTTAAGAGGCCAATAGAAAAAAAAATAAGATACACCTTCCCTTTGTTCATGAATAGATGAGGGATCAGACTTCAGAAGATACCCCAGAACATTCATCATGAGGGCTGTCCTCTAAATGTTCTTTATCAGAAACCAAACCAGCCACATGTAGTCCAAGCATCAGGGCCCTCTTACATGGAACGACTGTTGGGCCATCTCCATGATAGTCGCTCCAGTGGCTTCATGCAGGATCAAAGATCGCTCACTGAATAGAGGCGCCCACTTCCATTCATAGTAAACAGGCCGATCGTCATTTGATTTATATGCCTGCTGAAACTGAACCGCTAAGTTATGGTTGGTCGTTCAGTCGCTGCGGACGTTCACATGGACTGATCGTCATTCAGAGTCCTGTGTTCCATCAAGCTTTTTTTTTTTCTTCGAGATAATGGAAATTGTACTTTTAAGAGACCATTCAAGTAGAGACAACCTTACGTGTTGGCATGAAGTCTCACTCATGCCTAGTGATCCCTAAAAAGTGTTCTGTTCATGTCTTTGTAGTAAGTTCACAGAAGAATGAATAATCCTAACTCACCCAGCCTCCTTGATCCCGGATCCACTGGACAACATGGTCTCTGAGGTACTCCATAGTCCAGTCTATGATTGTGCGGATCATTTGTGGAACACGCGAGCACAGCGCCTGCAGGAAACCAACAGCTGTCAGATGAATTACTTCTGAAAAAAATTTATGCTCAGGGCTCATTTACACGAAGCTAAATATGCAATGTATTATGCACCGGCAACACAGTGAGTGGAGTCAAGGAAAGTACATTGATTTTCATTGATCCCTTCACATTTGTGTATATACATTGCGAACAACATGCATGTGCAAACAATGCAGCATGTTCCATTTTGTTGTGTACTATGTGTGTGCAGCCCACTTGTTCTCTATGGGTTGCGTATTAAAAGATGTACATTTTCAGCGTTTAATACGCAACGCTGCTATTAGACATGATGGAGGAATAAAAAGTTTTTGTAGGTTCTCCCTTTGTTTGAGTGGGTTACCTCCGGGTACCCGGACTTCTCCTACACTCCAGAGACATAATGGGCGAGCCCTAATGGGGACATCAAGCCATATACTGTACTGCACTATATAAATATGTAAGGGCACTTTTATACCTGCAGTGGGGATTCTGCATTTCGGTTCCGTTCAGTGTGCAGGAAGAGGAAATCCCTGCAGCCGAACGCTTGTCTTTGGACCCCATGACTATAATGGGGTCTGCACGCTCTTCGCCCAGCTTTGAGATAGAAGAAAAAGCGCTGCATGCATTTTTTCTACTGGTATTTACAACTGCATCTGTGATGGTACAGCTACTCACGTCTCTGACACAGATGTGAGACCACTCTTAAACTGAAGGGGAAGGGGGCTAAAAAATAATTTGCAGTGCATCTGCAAATACAGTGTGCAAGATGCTGCACCACACAACTAAAGGTGCCCCCTACTGGTGATGGTAGTATCACTGTTCTATACAGGGAATGCAGTAAAACTAAGGGCTCAAAATGAGGTGATCCCATGGTCAGCCCATGCGCATTTACAACATTAGATTGAGCCCATCTAGTCGGCAGTCCATATAATGCGCAGATGCGATGAGTCCTCCAGAGGAGCAATGCTTTTTGCAGCAACCATATATGACACCTAATGTGGGTATGGATATAAAAAGTTTACACACCCGTCAAAATACCAGGTTTTTGTATTTTTAGAAGTGACCTTACCAAGAACTGTTATTACACCCTAAAAAAAATAATGTTTCTCAAATAATTTGTTTCTCAATGGCATTGTACAGATAACGGGTCACATTGAAGGTGGAAATAAATCTGAAATGATTTATCTTTGTCAGATTTTTTTCCCTCTTTTTAAACATGACCAAAACGTGGCTTTCTAACTGCTGTAGACTTTTTATATCCACTGTATATGCAGTATAAAGATTAGAATACTACTTTATGAGCAGAAGTAGTACATCAAGGAACTGCTACAGATGCATTTCTCTCATACTAGTAAGTCACATTCTACAGGATAGGAATCTTCAGATACAAGAAGCTTACCTTAAGAACCAGTTTGCAAGCAAAGTAAAACAAGGCTACCACGCGTCCCCAGTTGAAGTTACCGTCGGCAAACATTTCAGTAGCCACTTGTAAAAAGACCTCCTTGGGAGGGTTGCCGTGGACCTGCTCAATCATCCTAGCAGCAGATAGAAGGAGGTCAGATACATAATGCACTTAGTCAGAGGTGCAGAAAACATTGGATCAAGTCAAAGATTTTAAAGTAGGGTATCTGAATGTTCAGCTATTGAGTACGACATGATCCATGAGGGGCGATGCAACATACTTTTTTTTCCATTCTTTTAAACTTTAAATGATCGCCGTTATCCATTGGATAACAGTGATCATGTGACGGGGAACTGTATACAAGGGCTCCCAGGGAGAGCTAGCCAGGAGCAGAGGGATTTTAAATTTCCCAGGGTGCGAGCCTTTTTGGCATCAAGCGCAGAAAACACCATCGGGTCCTGGAAGGACCAGATCGCCGCAGAATATCAGAGGACAGATGAGTATTTTCAACTCACCTCACAGATCCAATCCATGAAGGGAGGTGAAACTAACCATTTAACTTTTTTGAACTTTTCTGTGATTACTGTTATCCATTGGATAGCAGCGATCATGGGCCCGGTCAACGCGGTGTCCGGTGACATCTCCTGCCTCCCGGCTACTTTCAGTAGCCAGGAGATTTCAAATCCCCTGCGCCGATCTGGTCTTCTGCGCATGCGCTGCCATTTCTCCTTAGGCGTGCATGCACAGAAGACAGCCATATGTCCTTTTT
Organism: Eleutherodactylus coqui; assembly: GCF_035609145.1. NCBI lineage: Eukaryota > Metazoa > Chordata > Amphibia > Anura > Eleutherodactylidae > Eleutherodactylus > Eleutherodactylus coqui. The sequence continues at coordinate 148,560,463 of NC_089842.1, read as the reverse complement.
ACACCAGATAGTTTCAGGACAGTGGTGAGTAGTTTTAGCGCCTCATGGATGCGATCTGTGAGGGGAGCTGAAACGTAACTTTTTTTCACTTATTTACTTTCATGCGATCGAATATCCCAACCCCCCCCCCCCCCCCCCCCCATTGACAGTTCCAGGTTGTCGGCCTACCTCCGTCAGCATGGAGCTGTCGCCTTTACAGTCTGCAGGGCTTTAGTCCTCAGAGGAGGCATGTTTTTACGTCCCTGAGGATTAAAGCTCACTTACCTAGCACGTAAAAAGGCAATGGGGCCGTCACTAAGAGCTTAAGCTAACAGAAGACTGCAAGATACGCAACACCCAACCGGATGCATTCACAATACCATTGCTATGCTGCAAAAAGAACTCCAGCAGTCATTTTCAGCACTCTCCAACTCTACAATAGCCCTTTCTGACAAGGCTCTCCTATGTCTGCCATGTACTAGCTCTGATAACAGGTATTGTGATGCCCCTACACATAGCTATATACAGCCTGCCAGATAGTGGCACTCAAGCATTGTGCCCACAGAGGAGAGCACTGAAGACGCTGCAGACTGCCTGGAACATGCACGCGGCTAAAAACTTGGATCTACTGCAGACAACTTGTTGGCAAAGGCATTTTCTGCAGGAAATTACACAGAAGAGATTCAGCAAGAACAGCACCGCAGGGTGAAGACGACTTGTGCTCGTCACCCACAGCATTTCTGGTATGCAACGGCTCGGGCACATCCAGCTTAACATTTTAATTTCTTGTCCATATCACTGGAGGACACATCTTAAAGACCACGGATATAACTACTGCAACTAGGAGGCGGACACTAAGGAGAAAAAGCCATAGCTAATCCCACTTTGCAAAACCCCCACTGCAGGCAATCAACCTAACCAATTATAGCTTAGTGTCCATAGGAGGCAGACCTATACTTCTCGCCGGTCTTCCAAGCACCAGTCTGGACCAGGACTCTCGCGCACTACCCCACCAAGGCAGACTAAGAGTGGAGTTAGCCATTCAGTTCCACCATTCCTTCCTCCCTAGGTCCCTGGTCGCTCAGGGTGGGGGTTTGCCAATGCTGGAGCTACAGGCAGCAGCCACTGTCCCTTCAAAGGAGAGGGGCATGGGGGCTTGCGAGACTGGCCGCCATATTTTCTATCCGCCTCAGTGCTTCCAGCACACCTCAATCTAGGCACAGAATTCAGGCCTACTAGGCTGTGATGCGCTGGAGGCTTCTCGCCTCCCCTCCTATCAGAGCCAGGCGCACACTGAGTAATCTCTGCCCTGCAGCGGTCTCCTCACCCAGGCCAGCCCCCTCACTTCCTGAAGTGCGCTCTGACCTTTATTCCAGACACAACAGTCGTTTAGAATGCAAACACTGTTAGATATCATTTGGGCATGCGATATTCTCTTACCGGCCGCCTCTCCTATGTATTCAGACTTTCTCCACTTACTCACTGAACAAACAAGGCCGTCCTCAGTCTCAGAAATACTGGTCATGTGACTAACTGGGAAACTAAAGTTCCAAGAAGCACCTGCATCGCCTCCATGCATTTACCACTACTCTGCTCCAACAGGCCGTTTAAGCCTTTATCCTCCCCCCTTGAGACTTATTTACAGAGGGTAAAGAGGGGAGGAGACCGAAACTCTGCAATGAGCATCTCTCAAAGATCTGATAAGATCAACTGATCTGTGCATATGAAATGGTTAACCTTTTCCCTAGGGAAAGGGCAACTGAGCTTACTGAATGCAGGGTAGGGAGAGCAGAGACACAGCCGGCTTTGCACATGCCCACCCCGTATGCTGAAGACAAGGACAGAGCAATTACATAGAAGTAATGGCAGGATGAATGGAGCATGCTGGGCTACAGTTAACTACTCAAGTTAGTTTCCAGGAGCGGTCAAAGCTGAACAGTATAGGGATGAGATGTTTGGAGGGTGAGAAGTAAGGATTGGCGCATTTGCAAATGATTTTAGATATAAGATACAGTGAGCAACCCGCGTGATCCTGACAATACCCTTTAAAGTTGCCCATAAGCCTCATTTACATGGCCAGAATACTGCCATGGCTTTAGGCTACTTTCACAGGGTGACCGCGATTCTGATGCGAGAAAAATCGCATCTGGGCATCAGCGGAGCATTTTTTTTGAGAATATTGCATCGCTGCCGCCCACGATAAAAAAAGTCATGCAATTTTTTTTTTATGCAAAAGTCAATAGGACTTTGATATTCAAAGAAAAAAAAAATTGCACATTACAAAAAGATAGGACATGCCAGGATTTTTTTTTCCTCTCGCAACATCGCATCAGGGATAACATCGTTAATGTGAAGGAGACCATTGAAAATCATTGGTTTCACAATTCAGCCCTTTTAAATCGATCTTGTGTTGCGCAATTGTCTAGCCAGTGCGAAACCTGCTTCAGGGAATGTTTCCATGACAATTCACGAAAAAATACAAAGCAGAGTGTCCGATTTTTGCCGCAGATTTGCCTTTACAGATTGCCACGGATTCACAGGTGGATTAGCCCCATTCAACGAACGCCAATTAGTGTGTTAAGGTTGATGTGGAGTCCTATCAAATTACAAGTCATTTTTTTCACCTGCAACATGGGCATCGACGCCACGCCCCAGGACTCGTTCACATGGAGATGCAGACTTGCCCAAGATCTACGCAAATTTGCAAGCCAAATTTGTACCAGTTTCTGCTGTTTGAACACGGCCTTAGAGAGGCGCAGAAAATAGGGGCCGAGTGAACTGCTAGAGTTTTAGTCCATAGAGTTTTTCAGCAGTATGTGTGGGTGACATAACCCACAAAGTACTTACCTCTGCAGCTCCATGTTCCCGTCCAACTCGTCTCCTATCTTGCGAAGGCATTCACAGAGTTTCTTAGTGGATGGGTTCACCTGCTGCTGCTCCATCGCGCCCAGCTCTGGCACGTCTGTAGTATCTACAGCTGGACTGCGATGCACCCGATCCGTTATGAACCTGACAGGGAAGAGGACATTCCAATTAAAGATAGGACCAAACGTGATTAAGACCCATACATGCAAGAGGAGAGGAACTTCCAAAATAGACGGAGGAGGCAGAAGCCCAAACATGAAAATGGCAGCATACGACCATTCATTACTACTCACCCGCGCAGCAGTATATTGCCAGTCTGCATGATCTGCTCCGTGGATACACCTGCATTACAAGAAGGGCAGTACATCAGGCAAAGTGGTAAAACAAGGGGAAAAATAGGCATAGAAGATACAAATATTAAGTTGCAAATAAGCAGCAAACCAAGTATAGTAGAGTTTTCTATCAGACTGACAGGAGCTTATAGTATCTTATAAAGTAGTCGCGTAGTCTGTTACCAAGACAACAGCTATTGTCAAATATATGGAAATGGTTTCATGGGTAGAAGTGGGGTCAGGAGTCCCAATTATACCACCTATTGCACTGGCTTCACTGGAGAGGTGGCCATGCTTGCACATACATCTTTTCACTGAAGTGTATGAGAGTGACAGAACGGAGCGATCCGCTGACACTCATTTAAAAAGGACACTCCGGCTAAGACATTTTCCATCCCTGCCCCTCAGCTGACTGCCTGTCATACCCTAGACATCTCCTCTGTATATTGCACTCATACAGGCAGGGCTGCTACCTGTTAGATGCTTATCAGACACCATCTTGATATTGCTTTCACATCCATCCCATGATTGTATCAGCATAGCATTACCTGACCAGCTACAGCCTGTAACATCTTGGCAACAATGCCATTACCTTTTGTATTCTACTATATCAATGTGTTAATGGCTACTTGTCTGTCCGTGTGTGCTGTGAGTTACATGCAGAGCCGGACAGCACCTGTGATGTCACCAATATGTAATCAGCTACTGACTCTTAGCTCTGCCCTCCTGATCATATGACAAACGTCATCACAGGTCCTTTATTCTTGTGTACTGAATGAGGAATTATGGGTGGACTACATGCCCCACAAACCCCTGCGGCCTCAGTTACTATGGATGCAGCAGTACTCAGTCTAGAAGTTTGTAGCTGGTTGTGAGACAGCTGCACTCCTGTGTGGAGACTACAAAAAAAAAAAAAAAAAAAAACGACACTTCACAAACGGCAGAGCCTACTGACTAACATTGAAGCATAGTCCTGCACTACTACCTTCACATCTCCTGAACGTCATATCATGCAATCTCAAGTGCTAATGCCGCCAACCGCAGTGGAGCCATCATCTAACAGTCAACTGTTGTCCAGTGCAAACATGTCAGCACAGAGGGTTCAACGCTGGCGTGAAACTAATGCAGCTTACGTGACACAGCGACAAGCCACGATTTCACCAAAGCCTCCAGCTGAAGTTTGTAAATCTCATGCAGCAGATATGCGAAAGCTACGAGTGAACATGTCCCCTCAGCGAGCAGCTGAGGTCCGTAAATCCCATGCAGCTTATATGCTAAAACAATGAGCCACCATGTTTCCTCAGCGAGCAGCAGAAGTTTGTAAATCTCGTGCAGCTCATATGCAAAAGCAACATAGAGCCGACTGTGACGTGCATGTAGCAGAGCTGTGTGGCACATTGCGCCACCACAAACACTCGTACTATAATTTTTTAATAGTTACTAACATTCACCTAAATGAGCTACAGACCGTAATTAGACAAATCAGGAGGATGTTATTATTGTGTTTAGAACTAGAAACTGAACACATAAGCCCAAGTAAATCGGAGCTGGTCAGAATTAGTATCACATGACCATCTAAGAAGGACTCCAGGACTTTCAGATAGAAATGACTAACCGAGGTAACACTAGCAGACATAGGAGGGCTAGCTAAATAATAAGGACGGGGGGGGGGGGGGGGGGGAGGAACTAAAATGGCCCCTTATGCAACAAGCAGCTGCATCAGAGAGGGGCTGTCTGACACCACCCCTTTTCTGATGAGTAGGGGTTTCAGAGGCGAGATCACTACCCATCAGACATATAGTAGTTATGCCAAATAAACACCAAGGTAACCACATGGCAGAATGGCAAATAACCTTCATGACTTTACAGCTCCTCGTCTCCTTTTCTAGACACCTGAACTTCACATTTTAGTGCATTTTTGCTAGTAAATCTTCCGGCCCCGTTCACATGGCCGGATCTGGTCAATGTTCTACATCAGTATTTGTGATCCAATACCAGGAATGGGTACAAAATACAGGAAGGGATGCAGATCTCTCCATTCTATTTCTCTGTAGGTTCCACTCCTGGTTTTGGCTTCCAACTGACAATAGAGGGACCATTTGCACAGAAAGACTTGGCAGAACTTTCAGACTACTCTGCCATTTACAAGAACCAACACCACAAGGCAGATGGTGGTTGTGTTTCCTGGTATGAGTCACCTTCCCTCGTGTGCTGACTACAGACATCTCGTCTCCAAGACCACAGACAGCTACACTACCCAGCAGCCAACCCAAACTCAAGAGGTCTATTAGATCATGAAGGTCAATTGGGAAACTGGGACCCCCAACACCAAAGGGGCCACACTGATAAATAAGGATCTTGGTTCCGCCTTTAACCCCTCAAGGACGTGGCCTATTTTGGGCATAAGGACGCAACAATTTGAAGGGGGGTGGATTTTCATCTCTACTTTTCAAAAGCCATAACTTATTTTTCCGTCAACGCGGCCGTACAAGGGCTTGTTTTTTGTGTGGCGAGCTGTAGTTTTTATTGGTGCCATTTTCGGGTACATTGACTACATTGTAAAACTTAATTTTTTTAAATGATTGTAAGGAGAGAAAACGCATCAATTCTGCCATAGATTTTTGTTTACAGCGTTAATCATGCAGCATAAATAATATAATACATTTTTTCTGAGGGTTGTTATGATTACCATAGCAAAGTTTTTTTCTACTTTTCTGCAATAAAACCCTTTTTGGAAATTATAATTTTTTTCTCAAGATTGCTGCTTTCAACTTATTTTTTGCGTGACAAGATGATGTTTTTATGGGTACCGTTTTGGGGCTTTTTTGATCACTTTTGCTGCGTTTTTTGGGAGGCAAAAAAAAGCATTTTTTCCAGTTTTTTATGCTTTTTGCCATACAGGATAAAAAGTGTGCGCAATTTGTTATTTGAGTCGTTACGGGTGCAACAATGCCAAAAAAGTGGGATTTTTTTTACATTTTTTCATATTTGCACAAAAAAACAAATAAAGGATTTTTAACACTTTTTATGTCCCTGTAGGGGACTTGTACCATAGCAACTATGATCAACCATTGCAGGACTTCTGTCCTGCAATCCCTTATCACCAGTAAAAGCGATCATAGGCATTGGCAAAGCAGGACACCTGTAGCTGGTGTCACGTTGCCACAGCAACCTGTTAGCCCTCCGCGATTACATTGCGGGGGTCCGGTGACATCACAGGACGCACCCTTCCTCTGTGAGCCCTTTACATGCCGTGATCAACATAGATCGTGGCATGTAAGGGGTTAACAGAGGGTGTCGCTGTCCCAATGCACCCCCGCTGTTGCAGCAGGATGCCGGCTCCCGTATAGTGCGAGATCAGAAGAGATCCCGCGCTATCCACAGGGTGTAAGCGTACGTCCTGTGGCGTTAAGTACCCCACATCCAGGACATACAGTTATGCCCTGTGGCGTTAAGGGGTTAAGACTGGCTGCAGGTTTTTATTACCCGCAATCTATACATTGCCTCCTCAGAGACGCTGTACTCCCCATGGTGGTAAGCTTCGTGGAGCAGCGGATCGGAGTAGTCTGCAAAACTACAACTCACAGGCTACTAGGGCAGCTGGGAGTTGTAGTACATTAGCAAGATTGGGGACACATTTGAGTAAACCCAGTTACGTAGTCCGCTACACTACTGTGCCGCACAGAAAGGACATCTTCCGGGTCTGTTTGAGTAATGACCACCTACGGCGACGTCTGACTTATTCTGAGGGATTCAGAGGGAACCCCAGCCCAAAGACCAGAGTGTGCCGGGACGCACCCCAAGCTCCACCGCCTTCAGTTGCTCCCCAGCAGACCAGAAGCTAGCAGATGCTGAGTACTGCGGTTGCCGTTTAGCTGCACTAACAGAGGTCTCTGACAGCCACTAGCGTCACGTTCTCCAGCTTCTGGCGGAGCTTTAGAGCTTCTCCACTTGAGTCACGAGACGCAGCACAGCCTCACAGCCGTGAGTACAGAGAGCAGCTTCCTGGGTAGCTTCTGCCAAGTATGAAACCCAGATTAAGTTTCAATGAAATTCAGTTACATAAGCCTGAACGCTGCAGAGAATATGAGAAACATCCCAAGGACTGCGCCGGTGACATAAGTGAGCCGCGACAACACCCTGGGTGGAAGCAGGAACCAACATTTTGACTCACTCTTAGATGTCCACGGAACGAAAGGACATTTAATGGCCAGAAGACCAAAAAATATACTTCTTAAAAAAGAAGCCGTTACATCAGGATCAGCACTGCTCACACAGTCTTCACTAGGTCACGTATCCGCGGCTTCCCGTCACCTCCGGGAGCAGCACCATAACCCATTTTATGGTGCTGTTCCAAGGGGCAGGTTCCCTTTAACAGGACTCCCTAATAATCTGGCCAGTCCACACGCCAGTAAGTTCAGAGGCTGCCCGACAACCGGCCCCACCACTAGAGACCACCTAACTGGGTCTCCAGGGGTCAGCAAGTATATCTGCTATATACTATGTATAGTGGGGCTGCAGCTATGCAGCCGGCCGTGCTGACCGGGGGACATGACCGCTCTTCTAAGCAAAAGTAATGTCTAACAACCAAGCGTGTGATGTTATATCGCTAGGTTACAGGGAAGACATAGCCATATTATTTACTGCACAGCGTGAATAGATACTTCACGTGCGTAATAAGTGTTGCTAAAAGCCCATTGATTTTTATTGGGTCACTCACATATCTGCTTTTTTATATTACACTCTTGAGAAAAAAACCAAACGTCCTATTTTGGCTCATAATTTGAACCAATGTGGCTACAGGGATTTAACACGCGCATGAAAAATCATCATATAATATGCGGGACGCATCTCCCGTGTGAGTGAGCCCTCCGTTGGTGCATAGACCGCAGACAAGCTCCAAAATCCCACTACTGATCACGGGCGATTTCTACAGCCTAACATGATCAGGAGCCGCCATCTTGCTTCCACCTACGTGGTTATATTACTAAGACTTTACGAGAGGTCCATATCGCACAACACAATATTCAGCGGAAGTGATATTACCCGCTGTTCACCCTATTAACCCCTCCCCCCGATGCATTGAAGTGTTTTAGACTACCGCTGCACTCCACCTGCTTTCTGATTGGCTAGTGAGGCTCACATGAGCAGAGGAAGGTAGTAGTTCCCTTCTTCCCCGGCAGTGATGTCAGAATGAATGGAGTGCTGGCTGAGCGCGCGCTGTCACTGCTCCACCCATATCAATGGGGCTGACAAAAATACCCACGCGCTTGCCGCTTGGATATCTTACAGTCCCACGATGCGCAGATGAGCACTTCCACCTGTTTTAGGGATTGGTGGGGGTCTCCACCTCCCCCCTCCCTCTATCAAAACCTATGACAAGCCAGGAGCTTTCTAAAAGTTTACTTACACTTGTAGATTCGGTGGACATTAGTTGGAGTTTTGCCACTACTGCATGTAATATAACTCCTGCACCCAGGTGCCCAACGCCAGGAGCCCCCTGCCCAGCGCACCCGCAGAGGGTGGGGGTACTACAAGCAGGACAACCCCTTTATAGTGAGGACTCTGTTTACAGTCACTTTGATGAAAAAATACAATTCCAGAACGGCTTTCTTCACAAGCGGGAGCGATTTAGGAACCGCCCCCTGCAGGGAGAATCCCTTTACTACACTACTACATGGGGGAACTCCTAGTTATGCAACCCTGGATGAGGACTACTTCTGGGAGGCTCCACAGTCAGCAGGCTGTGTGGTAGCACACTACTGCCTACAGATACTCTTATAATAACCCCAACGACCCATTTACTTCTACATGGTGTTTAATATGTAACAAATGAATCATAACGGAGCGACCAGACATCCCGTAAAAGACCGCCTTATCTGCAGTTCAAAACAGTCTATTGTTTCCTGTTATCAGCCGGGGAGCCAAAACCATCCGCCTCTTCCTCATGTCATTCTGGTTTCTTGCCTCGATTACTAGCTGCTGTTCCAGGAAATGCCCCGGCCCCACTACATCACACATGCAGCCGCTGATCGCTGCAGTGTCAGTACACTTGTTACCCATTCTCTGACTAGTCCACACACGCCGACTGACTGGTGACCTGCGCCATGTCTCCTGCGCTGCCCCATCCTCCCATCCTATGGGATTCGGACCCCTGTACAGTTGCTCCTAAGGGCTCCCACTGGCATATTGTCACTGCGTATTACATGCAGATTTTTTTTCTCGCTCCATGCAAGGCGGGGAGCGTTTACACGCAGAGAGAACCCCGCGATGGTTTATATGATGATCAAAAGTCAGCAATAGCAAAAAGTGAACAAATACAAGGTTTTTGCATTTACACAGGATGAAGATCGCTTCATTTCATTTGCATGAAGTTTGAGCGATATAAGCGGCCCTTAAAGAGTTGTGATGCTGTGACCTCAGATTGATCCACAGAGGTCATATGCATCCACCCAGCCGGCTCAGGGGTCCGAGCAGAGGCAAGTCTATTCAGCTGCTGGAAAGTCATGATAAGTCTTATAACCCTCGTGGACACAAACTGACCCGCAGGAAATAAATCCCCGGATCAGCGATTATCACATAATATAGCTACACTCAAGAGTCTCCTCAGTTTGCTATCACCACGTCCTCAGGCAGAGAGTTCCATAGTCCCACTGCTCTTACAGTAAAGAACCCCCTTCTACGTCGGTGATGAAACCTTTACTGTAGACAGATGAGTGGCTCACCATGGGCATCCTGTGGTACGACCAGACACTGGTAACTGATCCTGAAGACACGTCCCGAGGACCACCTCCAACAACAGAGTAACTAAGGTCTAGTTTCACACTGAAATATTTACCATAAATGTCTGGAATTCCACCATTTATTGCCCTCTACACGTAGGCTGGGGCTACAGAGCGCACTGCAGCTCCGCTACATCACATCTGAAGGAGGTTTCCACAAGGATGATACTTCTGCCCAATTTCAGGACTGAAGACATCGGTGTGCCATGCAAGCTGCATCTGAGAATATCGGGCACAACTTAAAATCTGTCCGTGCGCAAGTACCCAATATAAGGGAATCAGGAAGAGCTGAACCTGCCAGTCGGTGCGCCGCGTGAAGTCATCAGTCAGTTGTGACAACACAGCCGTGTTCACTGCAGGATGTAGCGGTCCGCACTGCCACTTTTCTGCTGAGCGCCATATCACAAGTAAAGCCGCCAAATCCTCCGAGTGTAAAGTTTCTCTACATGCTTTAGTTAAACATGGCTCACAAGTTAGAGGTTTGTGGCCCGGTGAGGTCGTGGGACCACTGCCATGTATGGAGGTGGCCTCCTGCTAGGATAGGGGCAGATCATCCAGGAACTCATCCACAGCCATCTGCAGAAGATTCAGGTACAGATCCGCGTTGAGTCCATGGAATGAACACGGGTCCAGCATGCATGTGTCGCAGCAGAAGGAGGCCACTGAGTACTCTTTCCTTACTTCAGTCATAGCAGCGGCCCACGGGAAAGTGGATTTTTTTCTTCTACTCTTAAACTTTGTAATTATTTCCCCTGTAAGAAAGTTCGGCCCAACAATCTTGCAGTCCATGTTCCGTGCCATCATGTAGGCATCCATGCCTTCCTAGCCAAGATCCACTACTGTTCTACGAATAGAGGCCAGCAGGGCTGATCTATGGGGCTGGTCAGTCTGATACACGCTGGCCCCCGCTGCGGGGCACATCTGCGCTGGGCACTCCATACCGGTTATGTCAGCAGGAAACCTGCATCTCCTGGACAATCCTCCAGGCTTATGATGAACCGGATGGCGCCTATAAACTATCAGAGGGCCCGTTCGTCCCCCTTGTCCGCTCTGCCCCTGTACCGCACAGATGGCCCAGCACGCCGCACTACTTGGTTCTGCAGCATAGATGCGAGGAGCCTCAGCCAGCTTCCAAGCTACATAACCCCATGCGGAGTTACCCTAGGGGGCAGCCTACTCATCCACCCCACCACTCACCCCATTGGGGCAGAGAGCCATGATAGACGAGCCCCCCAACCTGCCCATCTACAAGGCTGGACGCCCCAGCTGTGTACCACCTGCTCAGTGCAACGCTGCGCTGCCCCCTGGGAAGGGTAGTGCCAGCCACTTCCCTTGGTAACCCATCATTGAGCATTACAGCAGCAGGCGAGCCCAACAACCGGCAGGTGAACCCCCCCCCTAAACTGTACTATGGCCGCTGGCAGATGTCACCACAAATAACACTGCATGGCTGTAGTATTTACATAGGACTGCTAGACAGTCCCAGCACTTTGGAGTATAAGCTCCTCCTCCAGGGGCCACAGGAAGCAGGGGCCACACAAGCCACCACAACATGACCAGGCTAGCCCAATAGCCATAAGCAGCAGTCTGCTGTACAACCGAAGAGGCAAAGAAAGCGCGGCCGGGACTTGTGGTCCGACAGCCGCAGGTAAGATGCCCACAACATGCACTCCCCGGCAGTGGGAGAGGCCCGGGCATGTAGCTGTGCGGGGAGCGCTGCTGGCCTCACCTGAGCCGCTGCTCTGCCCGTTCCTTCCCGGGGCCCGTCCGCTGGCTCCTTCCTCTTCCTGCTGGGGTGCATCCCCGCCGGCTCCCTTCTCCGCCATCCTGCTCCGACTTCTGACTCCCAACTATGTTCCTGCCGCCAAGACACTACAGAGCGGAGCACCAAGCCGCACCTCCCTGACGAGCGAGCCCGTCGTGACGTCATGACGCAGTACGCCACTTGTAGCCGACGCCATCTTGACTACTGGCAATTAATTGTGCTGTGTCATTGCTTTTTGCCGGGCATCTGGGCACATAATGAGCTGGCATGGTGCCTCTGATGGTATTGCTCATCTGACAACAGATTAGGAAATTAAAGAATATCTCAGGGCAGGGCAGATTTTCCCAAACTATGATAGCTAGGGACTGACTAATAGCACATGGAGATGTGCCTATAGTATGGAAGACATAGTGCCTTGGGCTGTCCGCCAACTTGCTTAGAGCCTAGAATTGAAAATCTTGGGCTATGTTCACACTGCAGAATCTGCTTCAGATTGGATCTGGCAGAAAATCCATGGCCATACTTTGTATTTCTGCTGCAGAATTGCATCTGTAGCTGCCACGGGTCCATTTGATGGAGGTGGTCTGTGTGCCGATTTCCCCATCCGGATTACGCTCGGAATCCTCTTCAAGAATTACCATAATTTTTTCTTATTTTTTTTGCGCAACACAGATTTGAAATCTATGCATTGAAAAGTCCTCAGTACATAAAGTTCTGTTCAAAGGAGTGGAAAGCAGAGGTCACATGGCGTGCAGGGAGCATTACTTTCACAATGCTTACTGTCTTATGAGCCTTGGGGGCCAAAGTTCACCCATAAAATGTTTTTTTTTTTTAAATTTGATTATAGGAGTTTCTCCACCACAGCAAGGTACACCCACCCACATGCTAAGGGATAACTTGCTGATTGGTGGGTGTCCGATCGCTGGGACCCCCAACCAACGTAAGAATTCAGGCCTTGTGCATCCCAAAGTGTGGATAATGAAGGATGTGCATGCACCTAGGGTGCCACCCAGCCAGAGTGGCCACCCTCGGCTCGGCCAGTAATTTACTCTAGAGGCTGGTGCCGGTATTTTTTAGCAACCATATCAATGGCGGGTAAAAGATAAATATCCAGTGTGAACACCTTCGGCAGGAAGCGCTATAACTCACCGTGAAGTTCCTGCTGCAGCGCTCACAGATGATCCTCCCTTCTCCCACTGTCTGCTTTCCTGCACTTACTGTATGCCACGCAGATGCCAGGGGGAGGCATGAGGGCCTTCTGTGAGCGCTACAGTGCTGTCCCGACCAGAACTTCATAGTGAGCTATGATGCCACCTGCTGTGGTAGCGATAGGAGGCCCTATTGCTACCGGGCCCACTAAAGGGGGCACTATTACAGCTGAGGCTACTAAATGGAGCCACTATTATCATTGGGGCCCTATTCTAGGACCACTAACGGGGGCACTAATATTACTTAGGTGAGAACATAAATCATGACAAGCCGTGTCCCTAACCGCACCCCTATACAGCATTCCCTTTTAACTTGGCTGGTATTTTTCAGTGACAAAGGTAGCAACCCAAGCACCTCCGCTCCAGTCACTTCAATTCCATCTATGATGCCCATGTGGCCTAATAGGTTATATAGAAAAGAGCTATTGTCACATAGCAACCCCATTTAATATTCCTTATGTCGATAAATCAGTTTTGCGCTTATTTAATATATCTGTGTCACTATGGTACCAGTACCAATATGGCTGCCGGTACGGCACCCATAGGATTGTAATCAGCATCTTCTGCACGGATATTCCTCTCCCCCCCCTTGCATGTCGTTCATGGTACACAGTAAATGCCATTTTTTGTCGCTGGCACGTGCCACTTTTTACTTTTGAATGTCAATTATAATTCTGTGGATGTTTAGAACTATGTTGGCTGAGCAGCACTGAGAGACCGGTCTCACATAGCATTATGAGTGCTGACATTGGGGGTTGTTACCCAGGAAATTAGGGATTTTACCTGGAGGACAACCTAGCTACCCTGGGGTAAATGCCCTGTAAATAACCGTAAAATAATGAAGACAAGTTTCTGACAAATTGTTTCTTTTCCGGTTAGCTGAGTAACTTGCAGATAGACGTGTTTACAGCGTTGTTATCACTGACAGTGCACAGCACTACCGCGTACGAGCATTCCTTGCATTACTCATCCCCGCTGCTCTTGTTTGTGTCAGTTTCAGGTAGGGCCATGTTTATGAGGTAATATTTACATAATAACGTCTGACCCGATGATGAGTTTGTCTGCACCTAATAACATTTGGCATAAGAGTGACTAGCTGGTGTGCCTCTCTAACCCTTTAGCGCCCCCCTATATATAGATACATCCTGGTTGCACGGGGTTTGCATGGAGCAGGATCAAGAGCCGAGCAGGATCAAGAGCCGAGCGCACTCCGTACACAGCCGGGTAAGCTGTTTTAACAGCGGATACTCGGTTACAATAGCCACAATCAGTGTTCACACCGATCAAGGCTGTTAATCCTTTAAATGCTAGCGTCAATTCTGACAGCGACATTTAACCCCTTGAGTGGCAGGTTTCCTACCACCCTGTCATGCCCACCAGGTTTTCTAAAATGGTCTAATCATTGTATTTCAACTAATTTTGCAGTTGCGTCTCAAGAGCCATAACTTTTTCATTTTTCCATTGACATGGCCATATAAGGGCTTGTTTTTTGCGGGACAAGTTGTGATTTTTTAAACAGGGGGGAGAAAAAAAAGAAATGGGGAAAAAAGAAAAAAAGGGGCCATGTCATTAAGGTATTAAATAATGTATTAACTTCCTTCTCTGGTTCATTACGACGCATGGATACCACATGTGTGATTGTATTTTTGATTTTTTACAAAGTAAAGGGAGACAAGTGTTTTTATAATTTTTTAAATAATTTTCTTACTTTTTTTAATTTTTAATTTTTGTCCCTTTAGGGGACTTCCACAGGGACCCATCAGGACCCCCGATTACATTCCGGGAGTCCGATGGTGACAGCCCTTTACATGCTGCAGTCACATAGACTGCCGCATGTAAAGGGTTAACACAGCAGAGATCGGAGGTGTTCTCTGATCTCTGCTGTAAGAGCTGGTACCTAGCTGTCCTCTCACAGCCAAGCACCAAGCTCTCTCTGCCACAGAGACCATCGGCTTGCTTCTGACAAGCCGATGGTCTCTATGGCAACCTGTAAACAAAGCAGGAGATTGCGGGCATATCGGCAATATCTTCTGCTGGTTCTTCAAAGCCCTTGCTTTGTTCTCTGTGGGACTGTGCAGGCAGAGCACACTGTCACAGCTTGTGGCATTGTGCTCTGCAGCTCCCATAGTGATACATAGCCCGGAAATCTTCCGGGCTATGTCGCTATGAGCAGTGGAGCTCGTCCCGGAAGATTTCCAGGCATGCCACTCAAGGGGTTAAATGGACCACTTGGTGTAAGGGGTTCTAAATGCCCCCACCCGATGAAATCACAAGGTGCCATATGGGTTTCTTGGCAGCTTTAAACCTTGTGAAGGCCCCCAGGACTATCATGTATTTTTGCTTCTTAAGACAGGCCAGTAGCCTGTCTTAATAGATTGTCAGCAGAAATACCATATACTGCAATACTGACCCATTTCCTGGATAGATCATCAGCAGGTGATGGTCAGAGAGCCACCGCTCAGGACCCCTCTCCATCAGCTGATCATTATAATCAACAGTTATTTTCAGAGTGTCTAAAGGCTTGTCCCACGGTTCAATACTACATCTCTCTGTTTCTTCAGAAAAGGCCATTTCTAAATCAAAATAATGTGAAAAAGGATCATGTGTCTAGATATTGCTGACAGGTCACTTTCACATCTGTGCTATATTTTCCATTGTTCGGCGCCATCAATGCAGGACCAGAGCAATGCCGAAAGCACCCTGTTAATTATAATACAGCGAGTCCAGCGTCAGTCTAGCTTTCAGGCAATTTCCCAGATAAAATAGGGCAGCAGCCAAATGGAGCCTTTGGTGCAGATGTGGACATGCCCTTACCTTTTTGTTATGATACCCCCTGGTGTATAGTAGATCACCAGCAGCACTGCTGCTCACCACATTAGTGGCTGGACCTCCAGTATGCAATAGCCGCCGGAAACCTGAACACATTCCCAAAACAAGTCCATAGTAAATAATATGGCAGGATCCAGGTTTGTAAAAGAAGTATTCAAGCTTTATTCTCCCATGGCATCAAGGTAAAACAGCAACGTTTCAACCGAACGGTCTTTTTCAAGCCTGACGAGAAGCAAGGAGAAGAGGAGAAGGGAGTAGGAGTCCAGGCGCAGTAGCGCTCTGAAGACCAGGAGAAGGTAAGTATATTGATTTCAGGGGAGGCTCGATTATTACTGGGGCTACTGTGGGCATCATGGTTACTACTGGGGCTGATATAGGGGTCACTATTACTACTGAGACCACTGTAGGGGTTAACTATTACTACCAGAGCCAATATAGGTGTCACTATTACTACTGAGGAAACTGTAGGGGTTACTATTACTAACAGGGCCAATATAGGGTTCACTATTACTACTGAGGCAAATGTTGAGGACACTATTACTACTGGGCCAGTATAGGGTTCACTATTACTACTGAGGCCAATGTGAGGACACTATTACTACTGGCCTAGTATAGGGGACACTATTACTACTGAGGCCAATGTGAGGACACTATTACTACTGGGCTAGTATAGGGGACACTATTACTACTGCGGCCAGTCTGCCTATGGCAGCGTACCTCTAGCTGACTTAGGGTATGTTTAGACGTGGTGGAAATGCTGCGGAATGTCCGGAGCAGAAATTTCCACCGTACATTCTGCAGCATTTCTGCATCCAAAAAACAATCAAAATCAGTCTCATTGGTGCGTATTTAGACTAAAATCAGTCGCGTATCTGCATGACTATGCGGTGTTCCCCTGATCTCCTCCATAGGCTTCCCAGCAGGCTAGCCAGGTGTGGCAGCGTTGGTCAGGTGATGTTGGTCAGGTGAGGCCACTACAGGCTACTGGGAACTAGAAGCCAGGGAGCGCTGACAGCAGGAAGCCTTCGGAGGAGGTGAGGGGGAGCACCACATAGTATAAAATCAGCTACAGATACGTAGCTGAGTTCCAGTCAAAATATGCAACAATGGTACAGATTTTGACTGTTTTTTGGATGCAGAGATACTGCTGAATTTGCTCCCTGTGTTTTTTTAAACGGCCCTGTACTTTTTATGACGGAGGTAAAAATCATACATGGTGATAAGCCCCGCCCCTGACCACACCCCTCTGTCCCGCTTTGACCCTGGGAAAATCTGGTCACCTTGCATTACCGGGTATGCTCTCTCTTATTACATTTTATATATGCGTTAGCCTACACTGTTTTTCAGTAACTATATTCGAAAAGCAGGAAGCCCAGGATGAGCACCAGTATAGCCTCCTCCCAAATAATGTAGTACATGGAATTGTGGGAGGACACAGAAAGGAGTGAATACTCATAGACCGTCTCTCAACAGAAATTATACTTAAAAGATAGAAGATTTAGATATGAAGGTGAACATTTTATTGGAGTCTTTTAATGCAATAAATGTTACACAGAAGTCACTACAGCTAAGTTAATGTACAGCCAAGGGCAGAATCACTAAACGAGGAGCCTGTGGAAGATGTGGGGAGGTCGCTCTGTGTCCTTATAACCTGTATAACAGGTTTATCATTCATAGATATCATGCAGTTTATTGCCAATAAAATATGGTTACTACCGCTTATTATTTCAGGCAACTTGTTCCCCGCAGCATAGCTAAGGGCTGCAATAAATCATACATGGCTGCACGAACGGTACAAGACCGCTAAGGCCAACGATTGGCTGCAGCAGTCGTGTGAGTGATAAACATCCTGTTATCGCTACCTGTATCAGCAGGTACTGGAGCAGAGGGGACCGGGGTCAGTGGTGCTGGAAAGGGACGGATTGTATTGGTGGATTGTCGGGATGGAAGAATTAGTCACCTGTTTGATACAATTTCAGGTATTGTAAAGCAACCTCTTCAAAATTTTCAAATAAAAACGTCGGGTGACTGTTTGAACCGATGTTACAAGTTCTGAGTAAACTAGCCCTCTGACGTCAAAAATACATATGGGTATTATTTTCACTTTTGACTTCACTTGTATAAATCAGCCAATCACAAAAATAGGTAAAAAAGTGAATAATTTGTTGAAAATAAAAATCAATGTAGCCGAACGCAACCTCTCTCAAGGACGTTAGTTGGTATACCACCTCAGAAGGGTTCTGCAAACATTCGTCTTACTTTTGGTTCAAATAAATTTTTATTAAATACAAGTCTGACATGTATTGGTATTATTTCAATCGTTGCACAAAATGAGTGGAGACTTAAAAGAGAACTGTAAGAAAGAAATGAGGAAAGGGGGGGAGGGTTCTGAGGGCAGATCATGTCTACCCTGGTGGTATCAGTCAACTAGTGAATAAAAAACAGTAATTACTCCAACACACGTCATCATCTCCTCTCCTCTGTCTCTATATGGAGTTCGAGTTTGAGTATTCGTCTCAAACTAGTTCGAGATTGTAGAGAGGGGTCCACCTTTCCCTTCAAATAAACTTAACTAAACTATGACACTCACATGGACAAAATGTTGGGGGGGGGGTTGGACACACAATACATTCGGGGAAGGGGATGAGGGAGGGGGGAAGAGACCAGTGTCAAAGAATGATCCTGGGTGGAGTTACCTCTGTGCAGTAGTCCGAGTAGCGTTTTAATCAAGTGTGCCGTGGTCTATCCAGCGTTTGAGGTCATCCGTGTCTCTAAACGCGACCCATGGCTGCCACGTCTTGTAGTAAGCTTCCCAAGATTTAGGGTCATCAGCACCCAGTTCGTCAAATCTCATGAGGGTATGGAGTTCCTCGACCCACATGCCCCTGGTTGGGACGATTGGAGATTGCCAGAACCTTGGAATAAGTATTCTCACTGCCAATATGAAGTGTTTTAAGATACTTGATTTAGCGGCTCTTATGTTGCCCGGGAACAGTGAGAGCAGGGCCAGTTTCGGTGTCATAATTACTTCTGAGTGATTGATGTGGTTATAAAGAGTGGCTACCTTTTCCCAGAGGTCTGCCATTGGGTGACATTCCCACCATATGTGGGTCATTGTGACTCTGCTCCCACTGCATCTCCAGCACAAGGGAGACGGTGGAGGGAAGATCCTCTGAAAGTGGTCGGGGGTCCTATACCACCTTGAGACTATCTTGTAGTTGAGGTCTTGAATTTTGCCTGCTGTGGAGAGCTTGTGCGTTAGGGCCCAACTTTTGCACCAGTCCTCATCAGTAAAGTTTTCCCCTAGTTTCCGTTCCCAGGCCCCTTTGTAATTCAGAGTCTCCTCCTCCATCTCCCGATCCAAAAATTTGTATAGCGTGGAGATCATGTGCCTCTGACTAAGGCCCAACATGCAGAGTTGCTCAAACGCCGTAAGTGGCGGTGTCAGGTTTCCTTTCGGTGTCATCGAGCTCACAAAGCCTCTCAGCTGTAGGTATTGAAGCCAGGACCCTGGCTGGGGTGGGTTCTGGTCTAAGATCTCGGTCATGGGCTTCAGGCCCGTCTGGGTCACTACGTCCCTCACTCTGGGAATTGGGTCTACTGGGATGGACAGCAGTCCCTTCTGGCTTGAGATTACTTCAAAAAAGGGATTTGCTATGAGCGGGGTTAAAGGGCCTGGCACTGTGACCAGTCCGTATCGAGGAGCGAAACTCGCCCATGTTTTAAATAGTTGAAGGCCAAAGGGGGAGATGTTGGGGATGAGTTTGACCCCTTTAAGCGGGATCCAGGGGGCTCCGTATAGACCATCTATATCGCCCGCGTGTTCTATGTCAACCCAAAGCCTGGAACTTCTACTTTTGAGAATGTCAAGGGCGCAGTTTGCGATGCTAGCCTTGTGGTAGAGAGAAAAGTCCGGTAGGCCTAGGCCCCCCCTTTCCTTTCCCCTCGTCAGCAGAGAATAACGCAGGCGTGGTTTTCGTCCCCTCCAGACACAGTCAGTAATCAAGGATCTGATTTTTTTTCAGGAAGGTTCTTGGGAGCCCGATCGGGATTGTTTGGCATAGATATAGGAATTTGGGCAGTACATCCATTTTAATTGCGTTAAGTCGACCATTCCAGGAGAGGTATAAGGGACTCCAGTTGCCCAGGTCCCTCTAAGTTTTCCGCAAAGGGGTGAAATTTAATTTGAAGGAGAGTGGTAGTTCCATTGGAATATTTACTCCCAGGTACTTTAAGTGGGAGCTGACCCAGCGGAAGGGGAGCACTGACTCCAAGTGGGAGACCTCGGCCTGTGGAAGCGTGATGTTGAGGGCCTCCGATTTCTGTGCTTTAATTTTGTAGTTGTTAACCCTACCAAATTTTTCGAATTCTTTTAGCAGTACGGGCATGCCGACTCAGGGGTTGGACAGGTATAGCAATAGATCATCGGCAAATAGTGCCATTTTGTGTTCCGAGAAGTTGACCCTGATGCCCCTAATCGAGTTATTGCTTCGGATGGCGTTAGCTAGGGTCTACATGGTCAGGATATATAGAAAGGAGGAGAGGGGGCACCCCTGTCTCGTCCCATTGCTAACTCTGAGCTGGTCCGACAGGGTCCTGTTCACCCTGATCCTAGCCATGGGGTCTCGGTAAAGAGCCATGATCCGCTGGAGCATCCGTGGGCCTAGTCTAATTTTCCCCAGAGTGGCAGAGAGGAAGTCCCAACTCACCCTATCAAACGCCTTTTCGGCGTCGATTGATAGGAGACATAGGTTTTTTTTAAATTGATTTAGCTCTGGCTATCAGGGACATTGTTTTGATAGTGTTGTCCCTTGCCTCTCTGCCCGGGACGAAACTGACTTGCTCCAAGTGGATCAGTCTGGGGATAAGGTTCTGCAGTCTGTTTGCTATTAGTTTGGTGAACATCTTTATGTCGACGTTTATGAACGATATTTGTCTATAACTTCCGCAGGCCGAGGGGTCCTTACCCGGTTTAAGGATGATTGTGATGTGGGCTTGTAGCGCCTGTTGGGGAAACAGGTGTCCTCTATTTACTGAGTTAAAAGCTTCTAAGGCTATTGGGGGGAGCTCCTCGGCGAAGAGTTTATAGAATCTGGCCGTGTACCCGTTAGGCACCGGGCTCTTATTTACTTTTAGGTTTTGAATTATGTCTAGTAACTCTTGGGAAGAGAAGTCTAGGTCTAGTTCATCCGCCTCCGCTGGTGTAAGGCTCTTGGGCATGTGGTTGGATAGGTAGGAATCTATCTCGCTCTTGAGGGATAGTGTTGGAGATTGGGTGTCTGCCTTTATATTATATAGTTTATCGTAGTAGGATTTTAATTCCTCCAAGATGTCTTTGGTATTGTAGATCATGTGGCCATTGGTGGATTGAATTTTGGGTATGTACGAAAGTGGCGACCTGGGGTGAAGGGTTCTGGCTAGATGGTTCCCACACTTGTCCCCATACTCAAAGGACCCTTTTTTGAGTTTGTCTCTTAGGGCCAGGGAGTGCTGATCCAGTATCTCGAGGATTTGCTGTCTAATAGAGGAGATCTCTGTTCTCAGAACTTCACTCTGTTGGTGTTTATTTACGGTCTCTTTGGCTCTCAGAGAGGCTAGTAGGCCTGAAAGGGTGTTGGATCTTTCTTTTTAATTCTAGAGCCTCTTAATATACATTTAAGTGCCTCCCATTTTATTGTTACTGGTGTTTGGTCTGACTGATGTGACTCTTTAAAAGCTTCTATCTCCTTTCTGATTGCCGCGACACAAATGGGATCTCTTAGGAGATTATTGTTTAGTCTCCAAGATTGGCATCTTGGAGTAGGTCCCCAGCCCGCGAGACCTCCATAGACAGGGGAGTGGTCTGACCACAGTAGATCTCCATGTGAGCAGGACGGGGCACTATCAAGAAGGATATGTGAAATCATGAGATAATCTATCCTGCTGTAGGAATTGTGAGCTGCTGAGTGGAAAGTGTAATCCTGCTTCTCTGGGTGTAGGATTCTCCAGAGGTCTACTAGCTGAAGTGTGTCTTAAGTTTTTCTTGAGTGTCCTAGTTGCCGATCGGGAGACAGAGGACTTACCCGAAGAGGTGTCCAAGGCGGGGTCCATTACCATGTTGAGGTCTCCACCCAGTCTTATTCTTGACCCGTCCGCGAAGTTGGTAAGGGCCTTCAGTATTCTTGTTGCGGCGGGAACTTGATTCTGGTTTGGAAGATACATATTAGCAAAAGTGATTACAATGCCTAGTATTTCTAGCTTTAGAAAGATATACCTGCCTCAAGGGTCAATCAGTGAATCAATTTGTTGGCTCTGAAGGGTTCTATGCAAAGCGATGGAGACTCCTCCTGCCTTTCTCAGGGGGTCAGGTCCATGCACCCAGGAGGGGTAGTAAGAGGAGGAACAGGTTGGCACACACCCCGCTTTGAAGTGGGTGTCTTGTAAAATGGCCATCACCTTTTTTTCTATGGAGATGGTAGATTAGCTGTCTTCTTTTCTGTGGGCTGTTTAGGCCTTTAGTATTGTAACAGCAGAAGGTTAGGCTCGCCCTTCAGGATTTAGTGCAGGGGGGTGGGTGTGTGCCTCCTGTCTCCCTCTGGTTGGGTTGGGTTGGAGGGGGGGGGGGGTGGACAGAAGGGGGACACATGAGGAAAGAAGGGGGGGAGGGGAAAACAAAGGGAACAACATATAACATAAGTTTAAACAATTACAATAACAAGGGGGGGGGGTCACTGTGTAACCCCTAAAACTAGCAGTCTGCCTAGGCTAGGCAGTAGACAACAGCTTTAATAAGCTGTGAACCCTAAGTGGGAGAGTGGGGGCCTGAGAGGGGCCCAGCCTCCCATAGTGTTTATTCCAGGTATTTTACCCGGAGTTATTAGAGATGGAGGAGGACGATTCCAGACCCGGCCAGGTCAGGTCAGGTTTTCCCAACATTGTTTGTCCGGTCTGGTGGTTTGCACCCTACTGGAAGGAAAGCGCAGGGATCAAGGGGGGAGCAAGCAAGTGGGAAGCGGATGCATGGAGTGAAGTGTCAGGGCAGAGGTAATATGCATAATACTATGAATATGAGTCCATCTGTTTCAATCTCCTGCATCGTCTACGGTATTGTTTCTCCTTTCCTTGCGGAGGTCTCTTCGGCGACGTCTGGAACTGTTGGTCTGGGTCTGCCAGGTGTTCCTGGGGGGCAACACTGGTAGGGCGCTTGACGACGGCCAGTCCGGGAGTCGCACCAAGAGGAGTTAAAGGGCGCCCAGAAAATTTGGTACTCCCTTAAGAAACCGTGGGTGCAGTGGCTATGCCACTCTTTTCACACCTCCCTATCTAGAGGAGTTTCACTCCTCATTCACAAATCGGTCAGATGGAACCCCATAAATGTCAAAAAAGACCCTGAGGGCAGATTCGTATTTGTACATGCGGAAATTGACTCCAAACCTTATGTAATCCTATGCATATACAACCCACCCCACAATAACCTTCAAATTATACAAGCTGCCATAGTATACGCCCACCAATTCCCTACAGCAGACGTAACATGCATGGGAGATTTTAATCGCGTTATGAACCCAACCAAGGACAGATTCCACCCACCTCTTAGAGCTAATACCACAGATGGTTCCCCCATGCAACAACTCTTCGAGAGTGTAGGCTGGATAGACCCCTGGCGCCTGAGACATCCAGACATACTCAAATTCACTTGCCACTCGACAGGCCAGAACACACTGTCGAGAATAGACTACATTCTATGCTCCCCAACACTGGCACTTTACATATCTGATATAGTACACTGCCCACGGGGCATCTCGGACCACAGCCCGATACTAATAACTCTAAAATCTCCAAACTCAAAGATCATCCCTGCCTGGAAAATACACCCATTCTGGCTTAAACTCCTGAAGGCAAATGATCAAACACCAACCCATATATCAATGTTCCTGGAAGCCCATGAAGGCAACACTCACTATGCCCTGAAGTGGGATACATTTAAGGCATACCTCAGAGGATGTCTTAAATCCGCCATATCCTATATCAAAAAATCAACTTCCGAAATAGATAAAGAACTCGAATCCCAAACATTGGAGGCGGAAAAAACATACATCTCCAACCCCACTGATACTAATAGAGCAAACTGGCTCGGCCTCACCCGCCTGTATAAACAACAAGTATACGTCAAAACTAAACGCAAACTATTCTTTACGAAACAACATTACTTTGAACTAGGCAATCAATCTAGCCACTTCTTGGCAAATCTTATCAAAAGAGAAAACCAAACCAACACGATCCTGAAAATAAAAAACTCACAGGGCATAGAACTCACCGATGCGCAATCTATAACAACCTGCTTTAAGGAGTAATATGCAAACCTTTACACTTCCTCCACAAATAAAACCTCCTCCGAAGTCCTTAATTACTTACAAGACCTGACATTCCCAACACTCACCACAGAACAAGTGGAATTTCTAGATGCCCCAATTACTCTGGAAGAAATCCAACAAACAGTTCAAGACATGGCACTTAATAAATCCCCGGACCAGACGGCCTCCCAATAGAAATATACCGGAAATACAATGAACTAATAACCCCACTCCTGCACGAAACCCTACATCACGCCTCATTGGAAAAAACCCTACCTCCCTCCCTGTATGAAGCGACCATCATAGTCATCCTAAAACCCGATAAAGACCCAACAGATTGTAACTCTTATCGCCCCATCTCCCTAGTGAATGTAGACTATAAAATCCTAACCAAAATCCTAGCTACCAGATTAAACCAAGTAATCCTATCCATAATACACTCTGATCAGACCGGCTTCATGCCAGGGAAATCTACTACGATCAATATTCGCAGAGTTCAGACAGCCATTCAACTAGGCAGACAGCATAATATGCCCTGGGCCCTCGTATCGCTAGATATGAGAAAGGCTTTCGACTCCCTGGAGTGGAATTTCCTGGAGGCCTGCTTAACCCGCTTCGGATTCGGCCCTAAATTTAAACAATGGATCAACACAATATACAAATCCCCGAAAGCTAACGTAGTAGTAAATGGCGTTCCCTCAGCCGAATTCCCGCTTTCAAAAGGTACTCGCCAAGGATGCCCCTTATCCCCAGCCCTATTTGCTATAGCCATAGAAGCCTTAGCGATCCGTTTGAGATCCTCCACTAATGTCCGGGGCATCAAATGGGGAACGCTTGAAAGTAAGGTAGGGTTGATGACACTATACTCTTCCTGTCAGACCCCGATATCTCTTTCTCCAGAGCTATGAACCATATAGACAATTTCTCCCAGCTCTCCGGACTATACGTAAATTGGACCAAATCCACAATTCTCTACACGGAACTCAACCCCAAAAACGACCCTTGGGTATCTAGATATGATCTGGCCGTAGTCACCAAGTTTAAATATTTAGGAATAATTATGTCTGGGGACTGTCATAATGCCATAGACGATAATATTGTACCCCTACAAGAAAACCTTAGACATAAATTCAGGAAATGGACTAAACTACCGCTATCAGTGGCAGGCCGCATAAATTTGGTTAAAATGGCGATTCAACCTAAATGCCTATATATTCTACAACACATGCCACTCCAGGTCCCAAAACGTTTCTTCCAATCCCTCAATTCACTCATCACATCATTTATATGGAACTCCACCCGATCCAAACTGAGCCTTTTGTCACTACAAAGGCCAAAAGACCAAGCAGGAATGGCCCTACCAGACCTCCGGCTATACTACCTGGCAGGACAGTTACGAAATATCCAGTCGTGGTTCCGAAACCAGGAGATGCCTATTGCAGATCAATACTTAGCAATGCAAACAACAGGCAATAACCTATTAAATTACTTAGAATTCCCAGATTGCACACATTCATCAGGAATTCTACCACTACACAGACTGGCGCTTAGTGTATGGAGAGAGACTAAATCACTTCAGAGATACCGAGACGTGATGCCGGACTTATCTCTTTGGGATAACCCTGGCCTAGCGGCCCTACACTCCGTTCCAGACATTTCATACTGGATTAATCTCCGAGTCCTTTCAGTGGGAGACATATACACTGATGGAACGTTCCCTACGTTCACCCAGCTGCGCGAGAAGCTGCAATCCCCACATCTGCAATTATTTAGGTTCTTCCAGCTGAGACATGCGTTAAACACCCAATTTCCCCCGGCCTCGACCCAAATTTCAAAATACCCTACAATCGGGATTCTCAAGTCACAGGGCCCTAAGGGCTTAATTTCAACATTGTATACACACTTACTCTCAGCCAAAATGGGCCCCAACCCACTCCCAATCTTCAATAAATGGAAGCTCCATATCCCATCCCTGACGAATGGCAGGAAATAGAGGAATCCCATCTGTCAGTCTCCCCTGCCATAAATAATAAACTGATTCAATTATATATTATTCATCAATCATACCTCACCCCCAGCCGTCTATTTAAAATGGGAAACAACCACTCGAATTCCTGCCACAGATGTCGTCAACCAGACGCGAACTTCTGGCACCTGATGTGGGACTGTCCATACATTAAGACCTTTTGGTCCAATGTAGTCTCTCTCACAAACCAACTTCTAATACCCCCTTACAACATAAGCTTAGACCCCAAAATAATTCTATTCGGCCTATTAGAAGAAGAGACATGGTCAAAATACACGTGCATATTTCTTAAAGAGGCATTATTCCTAGCTCGAAAAACAGTAGCCATGCACTGGATGGCCGCAGAACCACCAACAATTACAAAATGGATCCAACTAGTAAACATCATAATCCTCTACGAGAAAATCATATATCAAAATAGGGGGTGCCCAGACAAACATCAAAAAATTTGGGGCCCCTGGCTAGAGACACACTCCACATTACCCACTGGGCCAATATAACCTTAATCGAAATAATAAGACAAGCACAGACCGCTTTAGTTTAATTAGTTTTGTTTTATCCCCAATTTCAGATAATAAGTTTACAGTTGCAATCGCTGAATACAATACCCGAGAATCTTGCATGTTTCTCTCAATAAGAAAACTACCCCCCTACCGTGGTATTCTTCAATGTACAGAACACAAATAATACGCTGAATGTTATATGATTGGCAACTTCCATTGTAGTCTGTACTGTACCATTTTATTTGTGCAAATAAAGCGAGTTTAAAAAAAAAAGAAAATTTGGTAGGTCCCCTAGGCCTCTGAAGGTTGTTGTCCTGCCGTTCTTGGAAGCGTGGAGCTGGAAGGGGAAACCCCAGCGGTATGGGATCTCTCTGTCTTGTAGAAGTGTCAGTAAGGGCCTCAAAGCTCTACGTAGCTGTAGGGTTCGACGTGAGAGATCCGGAAGAATCTGAATGGGGGCGCCTTTGAAGGCAAGGTCTTTGATGGAACGTATTTTTTGTAAGATTAAGTCCTTGTAGAAATGGATTTGGCAGATCACGTCCCTGGTTCTGCCGGGGTCTGAAGATTTCGGCCCTAGAGATCTATGTATTCTATCCATTTCCAGGGTGGAGGTCTCGGGTCTTTTTAGTATGTTATTGAAAAAGGCCTGAGCCCAGGTTTTTAATTGGGACAGTTCAATTTCCTCAGGGAGGCCTCTTATTCGCAAGTTATTTCTTCTGTGTCGATTTTCGAGGGTTTCAGTAACCTTCTCCTGGGCCTCTTCCACTGCCTCTACCCTCTGGCCTATTTGTCGGATCTCGTGTTGTAGGGAAGCCACGTCTTCTTTGCGGGATGCTTCTAGTTGCTGGAATAGGGCATCTATATGATTCTGGGCCAGTAGTTGCCTCTCGCTGTGGCTGGTGTCTTCCTCAGTATTTGGCCATTGGGTTGGCTTGGGTTTGGTTGCAGGCTAGGGGTAGCGCTTCTTTGCAGCTTAGGAGAGCCTTGATTTGGCTGGGGTGTTGCGGCGCCTGGTTTGTTAGGGTGGTGGCTGTCTACAGGGCTCTTAGAGGGGTCTCCCTGTCCTGGGAGATGATCCAGTGGGCTGAGCGAGAGTGGGGAGCTACTCCGTGGCGGGGGCAATGCGGTGGAGGAGAGTGCTCGCTGATTGGGGGTGCATTTTGCTGTGGGGGTTCTCCCCCTTTCTCTGGACCTTGCAAGTGTCCGTGTAGCATTTGGCCTCCCCCGCGTGGTTTGCTGCTCGGGGGGGGGGGGGCTGTTGCCTTCTCCCTCTGTGGCACAGGGGGCCTTTCTGGTGATAGGGGCTGATGTGGGCCTCCTATCTCCTGGGCTGGAGGTTTATGCATTGCAGTTTGAGGGGGGGGGGGGCTGTCTGTGCCTCGAGGGGCCCGAGCTCTGGGCTCCTTGTGTCTCCCCGCTCCCCTGGGACTGACCCTCCGGTTGCACTCACCCCTCCTGCCGCCTCGGGTGCTGAGACTCCGTCCCTGCTCGCCGCTCCACCTCTCGCTCTTGCTGTGCAGCCTCCGGTGAGTTTCGGAGTTTCACTCCGCGCTGCAGGCTGCCCGCTGTCCCTGCTGTAGCAGAGTTTAGTGGCTCCAGGCTCTGCATTCGGGCTGACGCTGCCGCGTTCGCCAGGATTCCCCTGGGTTCTCCCTCCGCTCAGCTGTTCCTGGTCCAAGTCGGAGCCGGATTGCCGCTCCAGAAGTGCTGCGGGCGCCATCTTGGGAGCGGCCGCTCGGGGCTCCGCTCCCGCTGATTTCTTCATAAAGGCTGTGATGTTCCTCCTGGAGTCGTCTGGAGAGGCCTGAGGTATTCCTCTTCTCTTCCCCCTCGCCATACTTGTTAAAAGCCGGGTCTCGGTCATCCACATGTGGGGCAAATTAGGCCTGGAAGCGGGAGCCGAGCTGAGAGGCGTCTCACTGCATTGGCCGGCCACGCCCCCACATTCTTCTTACCTTTTGGATAGTGCAGGTATATGAACATGCTGGGACACCTGACTGGCACTAGCTAATTCTTGGCCTCAGACTCGGAGAGTGTATAGTTTTACCAGCAGAAATAGAGGGCATTATTACTTATGGCAGAAGAAGAGGGGCATTGGAGGTTGAAAAGGGGGATTATTACTGACAGCGCCATTATCACTTATTATTCATGGAGGTATAGAACAGGGCACTTTTACTGTGTGGAGGGCACTAAAAGCAGCACTTACTGTGCCAAGGCTAATTATTACTTTGAGCACTATGGGTAGAGAGATTGTGTCGAGGTGGAAAACATGGGGACGATGCTGGAAAATCAATAAACCAAATCGACTTTTGAGTCAAATTCTGCAGAGGTTAGTTGTGTCCAGAAGAAGTCATTATAGCAGTCTGTGCCCAGATAGTAAAGAAAAGGGACAGGGGACGACACTAATCAGTGAAGACATTACCTGTGATAACAGGAGTAACTGCTCTGTAATCATGGTCACTGTGTAGCGCTCATATCTACAGCCATTGTCAAAATAAATCCTGCTCGAAATGCCTCTTGGAAGCCGCCATGAGAGGAACACATGTGGCTGCAGGATGTCCTGAACATATCGCCGAGCTACTAGGGGTGACCGACTGTTGAATGTGATGGCCACCCAGACCACCATACCAGCAAGGGGCAGTGTGCCGTTGTACTGCAAAGGCAGGATTGAGGCGCTCATCCCGAGGTCTCCAGACACAAGCAGGGCCATCAGTGCACAAAGTAAACCTGAATTTGTTGCTGAATACAACCTGGTTCACTCCGTAGCAGTCCAGTTTCATCGTTCATAACACCACATCCTGAGCCCGGTCACCTTGTGTGCCCTCATGCATCCACTGGTCCCAACACCTCCTAACAGTCTGGTCAGAACGGCCCGGTGGCAGCAATTTATCAATACGACCATCCAGCTTCTCCCATCCTAATAAAGCTTCCCTCTCAAGCTCTGCTAACGGGGTGAAATCTCTTCTCTGCGTCGCAGAGGCGTCTAGTGGTCAACAAGCTCTGCACAAGCGGAAGAAGAAGTCACTACACACAAGGAGCCTCTGGGAGCCTTTTATAAGCCAAGGGTGGAACCACTTCTAGGGCCTCAGGTGGCAAGACCGTTCATCTAAACCACAACTCTAATTATCTGCCTGAGATGTAACTGCATGCTGAGTTTTGCAGTAAAATGACAACTTCTAGGGGCTGGATTTTTTCTTGACAATATTATCTAGAGGTATACTAGTACTGTGAGGGGGTCATTATTACTGTGAAGTGATCGAAAGGTTGTGGCTTAAAAAATGGCTGCTACACATACTGCAAAGTTTTCCACTCTTTCCATTGTTCAAAAGTTGGGAGGCATGATCTGGCTGCTGCTTTTTGGCCAATAAAAGAAGGCATTGCAAAATAAGCCTTGGAAAAAGCTGCAAAAACAGTCTGTTTTGGCACATAGTTTATAATAGGTTGTAGCTTTCAAATATGTAGATGCATTGTCACAGCGGCTACGTACTGTAGACAACCATAAGGTCTCACAAAACGATTATCGTTAAATTGTGTGAATTTGAACAGTAATCATTCAGTGTAAACACGGCCAACGATTGAACAACAAACCATCATTCGTGCGCTTATCTACGCCATTCATTCACGTTGACAATCATCGTTTCGTCGTTTGTAAGTCGTTACATGTAAAAAGTGACCGTTCAGTCGTGCTCATGCACTTGTACAGTCCCTGAACGACCCAACGGTCGCGCAAACAAGCGAATGATGTAAACATTTATCTGCGTGTATAAATTAACTGCATTTTAAAGCAAATAGTTCTGTCATTATTTACTCATTCCAAGGATTTCTTGCTTTGTGTAAGAGGACACTTAATCTGGCCCTGGCACTGCACCAGAGGCAACGTGAGAGGGTGAGTAATGGCTATTCTATTTTTTTCCCTACCCGGGGGCTTTTTTTTTAATGTCAGAAAATTCCTTTAACTTGACCCCTTTTTACTAACTTAACAGCACAAAATAATACGGAGAACATACAAATAGTAGACATTTATTTTATGTAATGCTTCAGGAATCCTGTCTTATGTACTTGTCTTATTCCTATAGATCCTTCAGGAATGCTACATCACAGAAACTGCGGAGTACGTCAGCTGAATAATGCAGAAACAATACATGAGTACATATACATGCAATGAGGGATAGCACTACCCAAAAGCCGGTTTATATGCCGTTACACATACGCATGATTCATAATCTGATGACTAAGGAAATGCAAAAATATATTAGTGTGCATGTTATTGTACTGTAGACACGTCACACGGTGGCTCTAAGTGCAGATAATCTGATCTGTGGTCACTTGGTGCCCGTACCCACCCCTAATCTTACTGATCACAAAACAAGGAGCATCAGAGCTGGTATGTTTGGTGAGGGATGAGCAAAGAAGCACAAGAGTTAATTAATGTGACTTTAAAAGCAGCAGACTTTTTTTTTTAAACTTATTTTAGCACATAATTACATTATTTATTACATTTTAGATAGTAAAACAAGACTGCAGTTCTTAAAGGAGTGGTTCAGGATTAGAAAAACATGGCAACTTTTTTTTTCCAGGAACAGTGTCATGTCTGATGTACTGGTTATGTCTGGTATTGCAACTTATCTCCCGTGAAGTGAATTGGGATACGTTGCAATACCATACACATCCTGTGGACCTGTGTGGCACTGTTTTAGGAAAAAAGTAGACATGTTTTCCTAATCCTGAACAACCCCTTTAAGGCTTCTTCACACTGGCGATTGTGATTCACGGCCCGATATTGCACTTGCCACCATGTGAAAGCACTGTGGATATGAGGCGTTTTCATGTGAAAACAGCCTCGCATCACTGCGGGGATTTCGCCTGTCACAGCTGCAGCAGGGGATCACGGAGTTCTCCCATTGCTTTCAATGGAGCTGGTGCTGCTGCCGCCACCCCCATTAACAGCCATGAGCGATATCGCAGAAAGATAGAACATGCTGCAGTTTTTTTTTTACACAGCATCGCATGAGTGAAAACATTACAAATGGGTATGAAATCAATGGTTTCATAATTATGCGTTTTCACTCACTCTCGCACCGTGCAAAAATCACACGATTTTATCGCTAGTGTGAAGGCACCCTTAATGTGACAAGTAAGAGTGGGGATATATCAATTATGTTTATTGATTATTAAACCAAAATAAAAAGGTTATTAAAAGGATCTACTGATTTATTTATTTTTAATGTAGCTATTTAATTAGTAAAACGTATTTACATTTCATTGGGATGGAATAGCAGGGGGCTTGAACTCATCTCAATATGTTCTTTACAGCAGAAATATAGCAAATGGTCATTACAATCTACACTTACACGTTTCCTCATATTCAAGCAATTTAGCCTAATGAAGCTGAAACTTTGAGGGTCAATTCACATATGGTGTAAAAATTTGCCAGAACTAGATCCACATCAAAATTCATATGTCTTATATGCAGATGAGGATTCGGGTTTGAATTAGAAATAGTGTGAATCCCGCTGCTTGCGATGAAAAATGCAATTAGTTTGTGGCAGATTTTTATGCCAGATTCAACTTCAAGGGCTTTTTCTACCAGCGTAGGGCCCTAAGTGATGGCATATCCTTTTTATACGGGCTAATCGGTCCAGCACCTGAAGGGGCGGACCCGGCAGATCAACTACTGATAACCTATCCTAATGATAGGCGATCAAATAGTATTTGACTTGAAAACCCCTTTAATTGTGCAGTTTTGTACTAAAGACACACAGATTTTACCAAAATTTTACAGAAATTCTAGCCCCATAGGGATAACATTGTGATGCAGAAGTGTCTGCACAGACTATTTCCGTTACAGGTCCCTAAGTGAACTTTCCTAATTAATGTTCTCTACTTGCTTTTGTGCCTCTGGTCTCTTAAAATTCTTATCATGTAGTTATTGGCTTTAAGTGCCGGATTATCTGAGTTTCTAGCTGACTGGATTTCCGGATTAAAGGCATTTGAATATATATTGTACAGTTAGTGATTAGTTGTAGAAGCTCCGTCAACAGCTTGACCTCTGAGATTTCCATCCATGTTATGCCGGTCTACATGCCAACAGCTGCATGGTCGTATAAACATAGCTAGCACTGAATTAGATCCATATGTAACTATATATACGGCCGCTACAGTTTAGGCTTGCTTCCTGATTGACATTTATACAAGAGAACGTAAAAAATGTACCGAAAAATGTATTAAACATCCCCTCCCCACATATATATAGCAAATCAGCTGCTGGCCTGAGGTTTTTCTTGATTATAAAATAAAACCTGTAACATGAGATGAATACTT
This sequence comes from Eleutherodactylus coqui, assembly GCF_035609145.1. Taxonomy (NCBI): domain Eukaryota; kingdom Metazoa; phylum Chordata; class Amphibia; order Anura; family Eleutherodactylidae; genus Eleutherodactylus; species Eleutherodactylus coqui. The sequence goes on along the minus strand of NC_089842.1, from coordinate 148,527,520 downwards.
GTCATTTTTGCTCTACTAACTGACTTGGGGACCTTCCACACGGGCAGAATTTTCCGCATTCTGCGCCTCAAGTCGCGGTAATTTCCATATAAAAATCCGCAAGGCTCCATGCGGATATCAATGCGAAATTAAAATGATTTATATCAGCCCGCAATTCCACATCACAATCCACAATTAGCCCTGCAGATCTTGATGCAGAATTCCACGGCGGCAAATTCTGCTGCATCCGCGGTGGAAGTATTCCACCAGTGTGAAAGGTTCCTTAGGAGGCGATTGACTTTTTGCAATTCCACGGGAAGAATATTCCCTATGCACTGGGAATAATGGCTAGAGCAGTGATGAACGGGGTCAGTAAAATTTGTACCAAGGTACCCCAATAAGAGCCACTGAACCCCTGTACTCTTGTAAAACATGGGCAATGAGATGGAAATGTCAGAACTTGGGGAAAGCAGGGATCTGCTAGGTTGGGTTCATTTAAGGACATTGTGACAAATGCACCAAATTTTTAAGTTGTAGTTTTTTTTTTGTTTTATTTTACAGAAAGTGCTCAGCATTCAGTGAAAATGAAGAGGAATGAGATCCTACCTGTCCATATAACACTTTCAAGGTACTTATTAGGCTGCACTTATACAGGTGAGTGCAATATCAGTATGAGGAACTCAGACCGATATCACACTTGCAAACCCATGATTTTTATCCAAGTTTAATGCGTTTCGCAAGAAAATAGTATGGCACTCGCATCACTGCATATGTGTTTTTCACACACATAAAAACCATGTATGAAAATTGCCCATTACTCCCTATGGGAGCAAAAAACACATCGTACTCACATGAAACTCGCAACTACATGCGAGAGCAATACAATTTTTTTTTCTGCTCCCACAGGGAAGAATGGGCAATTCTTCAACAGAAAAATAGGACATGCTGCAATTTTTCTCTCGCATACATGGTGGATGCCAGTGGTAAAATATAGCCGATACCAGACCACTATGGCTGGGGTAGGATATAACTCTGAACCCGGCTGTTAACCTCTTAGATGCTGTGGTCAGTAGTTACAGCAACCTTTAAATAGCTTGAAAGACTACTAAACCCTGCCAGTAGGGTGCCGTTCAGTTGCCATGTGAGCCTGGGGCATTTTGAAGGTTCCCAGGCCTCCTGCCATGGATTTCAGGCTTAGGCCTCATGTCCACGGGTAGATCTAATTCCGCATGCGCAGGACACTGCGGGACTCTACTTACCCGTCCGGGTCTTCTCTTTTCTTCCCTGCAGATGTGAGCAGAAGTGCCATCCGGCGCGCTGTCGCACATGTGCGCTGGAGTCAGTTTTCTTTTAAACTCCTGCTTTCCTGCAGAATCCGCGGCCCATCCGCAATAAAATAGAAGCCGTCTGTGCGGGATCCGCAGTGAAATGGAGCATGCTACGATTTTTTTTCCGGACTAAAAGGTCTGCAAATCAAGGCTACATGCTTTATTTCACTTGCAAACGCCCATGTATCCCTATGGGCGGCTTGATTCACGGATCTTTCGCATGGGTGACCTGCGCAGATTTCGCAAATCACATGCGCCCATAAACATTGGGCCTTAGGCAGGGCTTAATAGGATGGTGGCACATACCCAAAATACTACAATACAAAAATATTGCAGCATATTGTATTGTATAAGCCCTCAAATGAGCCTTCTAGGAGCTTGAATTTTGGCCGTATGCACATGGGTGGGTTGAATTCCGTATGTGGGAGCCCGCAGGGGAATCCAACCCTGTGCCCAGCCGGCACCCGTGCATACCTGTATTTTCCTCTTTTCTGTACTGCGGATGGTCTGCATGACTCGACTGCTTTGGATTCTACAGTTCAAATCCGCCCGTGTGCATTCACCCTTACTTAGGCATAGCGGTATGGTTCCTGAAAAACTATACAAATAGGGACACATGTAGAACCATTAATTGAACCAATAATTGTAGGAGGTAGAATCTCTGGATAACATTGGTCCGATTTTCTTCTTTGGGTCAGATGGTATATACTTCACAAACCATCTAGTCCTAATATTCTGTCTGCATTAGGTTTAGTAGAGTATCCATAAAGGGACATTATTACACAAAGGGATCTACTTTGTAAGCCTCCTTGGATCCTATTACCAGGAGTGGCCCCAAAGTTTTTTGGAAGTATCGAAGTTTCGAATTCTCGAAGATAGACAAGCTGTATACAATCTATAGGGACACATTTACTTGTTACTGACTTGTCATTCAATAACTAGATTTGCTCCTCACACTATCATTTTGTCATTGTAGGGATCCAGTCTCCAAGTATAATACCGACTTGTACGCTTGTGCATCTAAGAATTATTATCAGGCATTCCCCCATCCTGAAAATAACGGTTTCATTTTTGGGAGCTTTTTGTTACATGTATGTGTGTTAGTCCTAGCCACGTATGTTTTAATAATAGCCAATAAAGTTTAGTTATAGTTGTCTATACTGCGAAGGACAAGTCTCCTTGCGGTACTAGAAAAAAAAAAAAAAAAAGAATTTTTTTTTTTTAATTAAAAAATAAGTAAAAAGTTCAACCCCCTCCTTTTTCCAGTATACACATAAAAAAAATGAACACATCTGCGGCGGAGATTACGCGTTCCTGCTCCAGTCGCACGGCTGGACAGAACCGAACAACGATGGGGTCTGCCCGCTTTTCACCGGAAGAAAAAGCTCTGCATACATGCAGCGCTTTTTCTTCTGGTATTTTCAGCCGGATCTGCGTCAGAAGCTTCGGCCGAAGGTTCTGACACAGATGTGAAACTGGCCTACAGTTAGTATTACTGTGTCCCTAAAATTCTAATTTGTTAAAATATCACATTTATTCTGCGCTGTAAAGGCTGTTAGAAAATAAATACACACTGCTAGAATCGCGCCATTTTGGTCAGACCATCTCTCTCTCTCTAAAAAAAAAAGCGATCAAAAAGTCATATATATCCCAAAATTGTACGAATTGAAACTATAACTTTTCTTGCAAAAAAGAAAAAAAAAAAAAAAACTCATTCTTCACACAGCCCCATTGATGGAAAAATACAAAAAAAAAGGTATGGGTGTCAGAATATGCAAACAATTTTTTTAAATCTAACAAATATATATTTTTTGTAAGTAATAGAACATAGAAAATATCTAATTTTGGAATCATTGTAAATCGTACTCACCCATAGAAGAAAGTTCAAATGTCATCATCACCACACTGTGAATTCTGTAAAAAGAATACCTCCTCAAATGTGGCACATTTGATTTTTTTCTTCATCACTTTGAAATTTTGTAACTTTCTAAATACATGATATGTTATATTAAATGAGATCTTTAAAAAATACAGCTTTGCCCATGCTCTCTCTCTCGATTCTATATAGTCTATCTATAGTGTACTCCACCATAGGAACATGCCCCCCTAACCATTACAAACCCACCTTTGACAGTTGGTATAACACAGTAGGGTATTATCTTTTCTCTTGTTGACGCCATGCATCGTTTGTACTGTCTATTTTTCTTTTGCTCCCAAACGCCTCAAATTTGGTTCTGTCCACAACACTTAAAATCTTCCACAGTTCTTGTGTTTTTGTGCCCACTGCAGTCTATTCTTTTTATTCATTGCCTTAAGAAGTGGTTTCCCTATAGTAACTCTACTGAAGAGGTCAGCTGGTCTAGGTCTTTCACAGATACCTACTTGTCGTGGCCGAAATCTGCTTGAATTCCAGGAGCGGTTTGCCATCTATTTCCTTTGGAGACCAGCATGGACTTATCTTCTACTTTCGTAGTCACCTGTGGCCTCCCACTTTGTGGTTGATCTTTGTCGGTCGCAGTTTCATGAAAACGCTCGAGGAGGTATAGAACTTGGGATCCTCTGTTTAGAGGCAATGCCACGAATGCAAGGACCACGCCAAGTAGAATGTAAACGGATCACTGTTGCCAGCTGTATGCTTACTTTTAGGAGGCCACATTCAGGATATGTAGCTATTTACTAACATACATTATGCTATCTTTTAAGGAGACGATGTTGTTGAGTTTTAGTCATTAGTATTCGCCCTTAAACACCAAATGCCCCCCTGCTGTCCAAAGACTTTGGACCGGCAGTGTACCTGTCGTTTTAGATGAGCTGCTGTGTGTACATGAGGAACAACTTTATTTCTGTTATATCACTTGTATTCTGAATTTTTCACCAGTTTCCCTGTCTGAGCTCATGTATCTAGACTAAATACTATGATGTTTCTCCTATAGTAAAAATGGGAAGATGGTATAATGCCTCCACAGCGCCACCTATTAGAAGGTAGCATTGCTACAAATTAATGTCTGACCTGTTAACAGGCCTCCTAACAATAACTGGGACTATAAGGCATGGCCAGAGTCTTCTCCAGAAGGAAACTATAACCATGAACAGACAGCTGTTTCAGGGCCTTTACTCCTCATCAATGTGTAGTAGGAGACTTAAGGCCCATTTACATTCAAAGATATTTCAAACGATTAAAATTTTAGCGATCTTTTTGCATAAAGTGTTACTGGACACTAATTGCCATTAACACTCTATCATCTACGTTTGCATGTAAAAAAGGTCCTCCAGAAACTGTTTGCAGAGCCCAGCATGGGATTAGTCACACACCCAGCTATGCACACCGCTGCATTGTTCTCCTTGGAGGGTGGCAGCAGAATACAATGTAATCTCCCGACTCCCGCGGAGAACACTGCATGCCGTCTGTTGAGAGATAGTTTATCTCTCATAGGGGCTGACCAATGGATTTTAAGTTTACCTTAAAATCATTGTTCAGATGAAAAGTGCCTGATGCCCGCGTTTACATGTCGCTCATTTTTGACCGTTTGAATGAGTTTCGAGCAATAATTCTTGCATGTAAATGGACCTTTATAAGACCAGTCATTGTTACAAGGCCTGTTAAAAGGTCAGACCTTGACTTGCAGGAATGCTGCCTTCTAATAGGTGGCGCCATAGAGGCATAGTTGCATCTTACATTAGCATATTTCCCAGCGGAACATGCATGATCTTATAAGTCTCCTCACACCTTCTAAGGGCTATCCCTATGGAAAAACTGTACCCCTCCCGATTCATACAGTGCGCACACAGCGAAGAGAAAACCCTGCTCCTCTATCCATACCTCTCATAGGCAGAGAAATAAAAGCAACATGGAAGACATTATAGAGAAATATTAAAGAGTGTAGATGCAATTCCAGTAGTTGTGAGACAGTAGAACATTTACTATTAGGCTTTATTCTGATAGCAGATCAGTATTTCTAATTGTAGCTCCTAGTCAGACTATGCGAGGTGGCTAAAGATACTAACGAGTATAGAAGCAGCCAAAGAGGCTTTGCAACGCAGTTTCCATTATTCCTATAGAAGTCAATGGAAATTACACAAACAGCGTAACACCGTGAGCTGTGCTGTTTCTGTACATCCCAAGTCATGGAAACAGTGTAGCCAACTATGCTAACTCTCATTGACTTCTATGAGAGTTGCACAAACACCACAGCCCAGCAACGCTCAGCTGTTTCCACTCTCTGACCACCTTGTCCAGAGCTCGTACATGTTTGGACAATATGGGAACAACCCTTTCATCTTTTAAGCTTATCTGTATATACAGAGGGTGAATAAAAATATAGAAACACCATACAAAATGCATGCCTTAAAATCGGTCTCTACATGGCTTATTGAAATATGATTTATAATCCCATGTAACTTAAAGGGGTTGTCCCGCGATAGCAAGTGGGGTTAAGCACTTCTGTATGGCCATATTAATGCACTTTGTAATATACATCGTGCATTAAATATTGTCCATACAGAAGTTATACACTTAACCCCTCCGATGCTGGCGTCCCCGTCTCCATGGCGCCGACCAAAGCTGCCTTCTCCCTGGATTAGACGCGCTTGCGCTGAAGGGGCCGCTCCGGCGTGCTCGCTCCGCACAGGGCTTCTGCTAATGCATGATGTATATTACAAAGTGTATTAATATGGCCATACAGAAGTGCTTAACCCCACTTGCTATCGCGGGACAACCCCTTTAAGTAGAGTTAATATGACACAGATGCTGCCGAGCAGAAGTGAACATCTGCCAACAAGTTTCTTTTGGTCAGGGGGTTGAGCCACTCAGCTGCCGTTACCAGCTGCTCCCAAAAGCACCCAGAGCAGGGAAAGAGGTGAAGTAAACACAAATTTGTCGGGAAAGCTCCAAGCAGGAGTAAAAAGGGCAGCTTATGGTTAAAATCCCATGCATTTCGTATGGCATTTCCATATTTTTGTCCACCCCCTGTATTTCTCCAATATGTTCTGTTAAGTGACTCCAAAAAGACTCAAGACATAACTAAGCCACAAAATTAATTTATTTTTAAAAAATGTACATTTATATCCAGTTTACACACTAAACCTCAGTCATATCTGATCCGTTTACAGTATTAGGCCACAGGTTGGACTGGTATTCCGAGGTCACACCTTATTTGCACCTATAGGAATGAACTAGGAGTGGAACAGTATTAAAAGAGCGAACCAGGTGGAGAACACCCTTCCATAACCTGCATCCTCCAGAGTATCTCTATGCAGTGACTCACTTTGTCTCATAGAGGTGGCCCCAAGCAGGAGATCCCTATCCTCTATGACAACCCTATGCCCTAATAAGTTATATGGACAGGGGCTGTCCTGCAACCCCTTCCAAGCAAAAATGGGTTGTGCAAAAGTTGCTGCCGACTTCCTCTATGACAACTGCCTTCCATGAGAACTAAATGGTAAGGGTGATTTCTATGTGCAAAACATTGTGGTGTGTGACCCCCAAATCCACCAGACATTGTATGGCTGAATCCACAGAGCAGCCTGGGCCTTCATGATCAGAGGTGAGCCAATTGCCATACACTTTTTGAGCAGCCAGGCTATGAGAGGAAACACTGACCATAAAGCTTGGCACCGTCAGCAAATTAAGTGCATTTTGGTTCCTTTGCTTAATTGAGGATATTCTCTACAAACCGTCACTTACTCCTAACCTGGACATGGTTGGCACAGAACCGAGAATGCCAGTCATACAATAGAAGCAATGGCACACATAGGACTGATAACACAATAGGAAGCATTGTACATTACAGTAATGACATTATTAGTTCGGTGCTGACAAATAAAATAAGCTTACGCTATAAAATAGACACAATATTTACTCCTAAAGCCAAAGCTTGCACACAGCCATAAATATCATCTTCAGGTCCATCTGATAAGATGAAGGGCGTAGTATCAAAATGCCCCAATTTTCAGTTCCGACAAATACCTGGAAACCGTCCGTTTGTTCTTCAGGATTGTCGTTCAAGCATTTGGAAAGTAATATGACAATACAATCCACCTTTTTCTCCAATTAAAAAAAATAATATATAGATATTACATACTGTGCAATACAAAGAAATGTTGTAACAGGTAGGTAGGTCCCTTCCTCGTAGGATCAGTAACTACGCTCCAGCAGTAACATAGAAAATTGGCTCCGACCACATTACCGTTATCAGCCTGCAACAGGCAAAAGGTTTCGCAGGTCTGTGACTGGCAAGTAAAAAGTGCTCAGTGATGGGTTATTCACTGTTTGCCATTTTGGAGTATTGTAATATCGTGTTCCCCACATACGATTTTATACATTTGTACCATTGAGTGAGAGGTAGGAACTTAAAATACTGGCGGGAAGCAGCTAAGTCCAAGAAGGAATTGGTTAATTGGCACAGTATAAAAATTTTCAACATGGCACTGCCAGGCACCAATTTGCCCCTTCCAGGAAATGAAGACTGTGATTACCAACCCTGGGCAGACCAGGCCTGCTTGTCTGCTTGGTACCACTTGAATGTCTGAAAATCATCTGAAGGTGCTTTAGTGACCTTGATCTAGTTCTACATCCCATAAACAGTTCCCCTGTATTTGCCTTGTGTTTAGCTCGTTACATTGTCATTGTTCTCTTCATCTCCATCGCTCAGCAGTTTGCCCCTCTCAGCAAGATCTTCCATCTCCACATGTAGGTACCCATTCAAGCACCTTGGAATGTCCTCTTCGGTGGGCTCCAGAACCTCGTCAACAGTACAGCCTTGACTGTATTCACATTGCCCATAAGACTTTGTTCGCAGACTTTGTAACCGGTCTTGTAGAATTTGTTTTAGGAATACTACTGGAATGGGCAAGGAAGCTACTACGATCAAACTGATCAGGGTGGCCAGAGCCCATGGTGGATACTCCAACTTCTCTTCAGCTGCCTAAAGGATAGAGCAAACAAAAGAGTAATAAATGCATGGGTAAAGGCTATCCTCAGCATTCATTTCTGGATCCACCAAGCAACAGAAGTCCGATTTCTTGCTAAAAAAGACTTCCATTGCTTGGTGGACCTCACAACGGGTGCTGAGGATAAGTGTGAACACATGATCAAAAGCCAAAATTATCCAGTTGGATTCCATCGGCTCAGTTTTACCTTTTCCATGTTCCAGGCTTGATACGTGGGGTGTGCAATACACATTCTAATCAAGCTGGCAAGTAGGAGACCAATCATGGCCAGGATGCTGATGTACTGCCACATATACTTGTACAGCCTCCAAGGACGATAGCCTAACATTTTTTCAATGTCATCCATAAACCTGAACATAGACAAATAAAAAACGTTGTATAAAATATGGGCAGCAACAAAAAGTAGTTCTATATCAATGAGGAGGTCAACCCTCCAACATCATTTAGTCTGTTTTGAGTTAAAATCTAAATAGGTAAAAAAAAAAGTCTGTTGATTGGTTTCTTAATATTTTTATATAAGCCAGAACCCCATTTTTCTGGTACAGAGTTCCAAATCCGTCAACTTTAAAGGGCCACTCCACTGAAAATTGTTTTTCATTTATTATATAACTAGTCCGCCAGTATGTAGCTCTTTATGGGGGTGAGCTCGCAACAGCTGAGCCCGATCAGTGTGCCAACCTTCAGGGGTGACCTGCAGGAATGGGGAGCTGAGTGATTATAAAAAGTACATCCCCAGACTCCTTGGGACCTGGCCTATGGGTACCATAACTTAGTTAATGGTGTGGATATGTGATGACAGGTTCCCTTTAAATACTGCTATTTAAAAAAATGGATTATAAAATCACAGACGTTTAAAGGGCTTAAAAAAAATAAAACTTGAATACTCCCTTATTCTGGCAGCTCCTCGTCCAGCGCTGCAGCCCCAGTGCCCGTCGTACAGAACCCAGAAGAAGCGGTGGGCAGACAAGTGACGTTCACTGTGCAGATGACCGCTCAGCCACTAACAGACGTCAGCTGTGACTCCTCCTCTGTGGCTGCTAAAGCTTGTGATTGGCTGAGTGGTCACGTGCACAATAGTTCCTGCAGCGGGCACTGGCGTTGCAGCGCTGGACAGGGAGCCACTGGGATAGTGTATTCAATCTTTATTCATTTTTAGGCTATTTACCCTTATTCTTAAATCCCCAAAAATTCCCTTAAGAAGGCACAGATGGGGCTGATGGGTGTGAAACCCAGTTGTTGATTTAGCCCTTGTGTTGATGCTGGAAAGGTTTTTATCAAATTGAATTCACATATTTTTCTCTGTGTTGTTCTTAAAATGACTTTTTGAGTATTAAGACTATAAGATGCATTACTCTGTTCTGGTCCAGAGAAAAGGTTCCCCATGGGTGTATCCAGCTGCTTTGGTATGTCTGCGCAAATTCATCCTCGACTGTAGATTCTGTTTTGTTTCTTCAATGTAAATTCCTTCAGGGCTCCTTGCACCCCGTATCATATTTAAGTCATTGTCTCTTCCCCATCTTATACATAAAGCTTAGCTCTAAGGCTCTGGTTTATATTGATGTAACATTGTTTAAATCGTTGTACATTTGTCATTTCTGATGAAGGAGCCTCTGAGCTCTGAATGCTTACAAGTAGGATTTTTCTGCTTAGCCAATAAAGATATTATGTCTAGAATACTTTTGTCTATTTATTCAAGAGTATCAAATGAATTTAGAAACTGAAGTCACCTCCAGCGCCATCTAGTGGCTAATTTTTAATACAAAAGGCAGCTGCTGTAGTAACTTGAAGGAGTTACTAAATTGCAATATGCCAGTCTATCAGCATGTAGAGTTATAAAAATGTACAGTTAGGCTCTGTAGAAGCTGGAATCATGATTTCTGTTTTTACCGTAACCATGGTACAAATGATGGATCCATAATTAGAATTTTTACCCATTTATAATGGATTAGGTTTTTGTCCCCTATCAGGTTTTTTTCTGCTGGATACAATACTGCAGCATGGCTCGCCATCCTAACCGTCAGAAACTAACTGAAGCCTGATAGTAAAAGCAATAAGGACCCTCTTATGCAGGATGACTGCTAGGCGCTTCATCACCTGACAGCTGTCCCAGTGCTGATCACTACGGTGATGAAAACAGGATGGCTCAGTGAATGGAGGCAGGGCGCCCCGGAGGTCCTTCCAGTAGGCTGCTTCCATTCAAACTAAACAGGCAGTCATTCAAAGATGATTTTTTTACCTGCGGCGAGAGAATTATCATTCGCTGCCGACATTTACACTGAACGATTATTGTCCAGAATTCTATGATCCAGCGAGAATGAACAATGAATCATTATTTTAATATTGGTTAAACTTCAATTATATGACGACATTAAGATAATAATAAAGGAAGTGTACCTGTCCGCCCCGTACACCCAGGCCACAGCCACATTCTCAAATATCACAACAATGATAAGAGGCAAAGTAGCCGAATAGTCATCAAACATGGAGACGAAATAGGACCCGGATCTCTGAACGAAGACGAACCCAATCAGGAGACCAGATATACAGCAGAGAACTAAAACAAAAAAACACAAAGAGAATGACACCTACTCTAAAGAATGTGCAGTGCTACTACCTAGTCCATATAACTAACAGAATCTATATCCATAGCAGTGGCAAGGATAGATTTCGCCACATTTTTTTTAGCAATTTTTATGCAGATTTTCTGCTGTTTGTGAACACACTCTAAGGCCGGCTTCCCACGGCCGTGACGGGCTCCGCCGCGGAATTCCACGGCGGAGCCCGTTACGGCGCCCCCCAGAGACCCCAATACCTAACTCCTGATCCGGCGTCTTCTGTCCCGCATTACGCTTCGGCGTGCATGCGCAATAGAGCACGTGACGCAGCGTCATGTGACGCGCCAGCCAGGTCATATGACACGCCCACAGCGTCACATGACGCGCCGGCCGTGGAAGATAGCATGACGGACGGCTTCCACTGACTGCAATGGAAGCTGTCCACGCGTACACCCGCGGCAAATAGAACATGCCACGGGTGAGGTCGGGTGATTTCATGGTGCGGAATCCCGCGATGGAATTCCGCACCGTGAGCATTGAGCTATTTGGTTCAATAGCTGCGGGCAACGTGGCGGATTTCCACCGCATATTACGCGGCGGAAATCTGTCCGTGAGAAGGAGCCCTAAGAGCTCTTGCTCCATCACAGCGACATTCCTGGCCACACAGTGGGCTGAAAATACGTAGAATGGACCTTGGCCTCCTGATTCTTATGATGGGCAGGGACACATAAGATGGACCCCCATATGTTATGGTTGTATGGCATAACTGTGCGGTATGTCATAACATCATAAGTTGGGAAAACTCTTTTAATGGTTGATATAAAGCGGGTATACCCATCATCAATACTGCCTGCGATATGGAAGAATAACACCCAACCTGCTAGATTATGCATGCAGGGTGGCTGACATGCTTGTATGATCCACACAGACAATCAATCAAGAGTGAAGGTCTAGCGCAGTACCGTGGCTCAGTAGTTACCCGATTGCCTTGATGCAATGTGGTTCTGGCTTTGAATCTGACCAGGGACAACATCTGCATGAGATTGTATTTTCTACATGCGAGTTTTCTTGAGTACTCTTGTTTCCTCCCACAATCCAAACAATTTAAGACCCATTTACACGCAAAGATAATCTTTGAAACGATTTTGTGATCTATTTGCATAAAGTGTTAATGACCATTAATACTTTACCATATTCATTGTATGTAAAAGGGCCTCCAGGAGCTGTTTGCAGAGCCCAGCATGTGATTAATCACATGCTCAGCTGTGCAAACAGCTGCATTGTTCTGCTCATGGTTGCCAGCAAATTACAATGTTATCTGCAGTCTTCTGTGGGATAACAGCATGCGGTCTATTGAGAGACACTTTATCTCTCAGTGTCTGAATGATGGATTTTAAGTTCACCTTAAATCATCGTTCAAACAAAAAGTGAACGATGCCCGCGTTTACATGTAGTGATTCTCGCTTATTTTCAGTCGTTTGAACAAATTTCCAGCAATAATCGTTACTTGTAAATGGGCCTTTATTGACAATTTTATAGGAAGATAATGAACCTATTATGTTTGTTTGAGATGGGGAACAGGGGACAGGGACTGATGGACTGAGCTGGGCAATCTCTTTATAGCACTGTAGGTTACATGAATAAATGTTCTTACTTGTGAATATGGTTTTCCTCTTGCGTAAACACGTGAAGTTGTCAAGCAGTGGAGTGATTATTCCTTGCATGTTTCCAAACATAGTGCTGAGTCCCAAGTTCAGTAACATGAGGAAAAATAGTATAGACCAAAATGGGGAAGCAGGGAAACGAGTCATCGCTTCAGTGAAGGCAATGAAAGCCAATCCCGTCCCTTCCACACCCTGCAAGGTAGATGAATGCAGAGGTTACCCGACCAGGCAAATATGTGTATTGATACTACACTAAGAAAGTGTCAAGAGTCCTCAAACCTTGTTCATCTCATCTTCTACCCGGCAATTTGTAATGCCATACTGTGTCAGGTTGGCTTCAGCATCCACTGTCGTGTACCAATTACTGTACTCCGCCACAGTAATGTTGTCAAAAGGTAAAGTAAGAGCCTGCAAAGTGCTGTCTGCAATCAAACCTCGAATCTTCTCCTGGTTGCTAAAAAAAAAAGAAGAAGAAAAGGGGGGGGTGACATAAGCGTGTGCAAAAAAATTCTGTAGCACTATGGATACATTCACATAATGGAATTGGTGCAGATATCTTTCAGAGGGAAATCTGCACCAAAAGCTGCATCAAACTTTACACTACTGGTAAGGATTTTGACATTGATCCACAGCAGAATCACCCCTTCCTTCAATTGAAAGGGTGAAATCAGCTGCGGACCCTCTCAGAATCTGCACTAAATGCTGTGGATTTAGATGCAATTCAATTCCAGAATATGCTGCAGATTTTGGTGCTGCAGAGGGTGCCAGATGCTGCAAGAAGTACACCGCAATGTTCTGCTTTACCCTGTATGCCCAAACATGCAAGTCGGACACTGGTCTAATAAGCAACGGCCTCTTTAGCAACGTTTCAATTCCTTTAAACCTTTCTTACACCAATCCATGAAACTAAAGGTCGTTGAAGGTGAAATAAAGAGACCTTTGTTTACTGAATGTGCTGTCCCCTTCTACTTTATTGGGTCTGGGTCATCTGGAGGTTTAGATCTAAGAAAAAAAACTAAGTTATTGTATCGAGAAGGCATAAAATTACCACTTACGCCAAAAAACACTGTTTTGTAATGTCGTTTGCACGAAATCCCAGAACGGCAAAAACAACCAGTGTTGCCAGTATAGAGGTCATGAAGTTGATAAATGACACCAAAATGGCATCAAAGTGGCAGTTATTCTCACGATCGTTGTAGCTGGAGTAGGCAATCACACTTCCAAATCCAAGACCTAAAGCAAAAAAGACCTGGGTAGCCGCCTGCCGCCAAACCTGTATGTCTCCCCAGATTTCCAGCTGAAAAGAAAAACAATACATCAAATTTTAGTTAACCAGTAAATGACTGGAGGGATCACCCTTCATTACTAAGCCTAATTTTTCGTATTTGAGGTGCAGAAATTCAGAGACCATAACTTTTTAAATTTTCGCTTAATGTAGCTGTGTGAGGGCTTGTTCTTTGCTGGATGAGTTGCATTTTTCAATAGTACCAAAATTGGGCTGCATATAACTTATTGATTAAAGTCGTTTTGGGGGCTTTTACTATTAGTGACTTATCCTTTAAGATAGGTCATCAATAGTTGGTCACTGGAGCCGCTATCAGTGTAGATGTCATAATTGGAGTCGAAGTTAAAAACCAATTGGAGCAAAGCCTCTTATTGGACTTCCGGCTCTGACCGCAGTGCAAAATCAGAAGTGTAATAGGCAGCAGTCCATTATACTTCCAGCTCCAACCCTGAGGACAACTGATGGGATAAAAAAAGGCAATTCTGCAGCTGTTTTTTTTTACCTTGTTCACTGTGCGGTGTAAATAACATGTTAACCTCTTTATAAAGGGTAGACATGAGTGCGGTCATACATATGCAAATTAATTATTTGAAGACTTTTACAAAATACTTTTATTCATTTTTTTCCATTTTGAAAACTTTATTTTTGGAAGCTTTCCTAAACTCCAATTATTTTTTAGCCCCACTAGGCGATTTCACAATGTGGTCTGCCGATTGCTTGTATAATGCGTATAATGTATATATTAGTTTCTTTGGCATTTTGTAGAAAGAGAGACGCGCTTTGTAAGTGATCTCAGCTCTGGCAATGAGATAAGAATTGTGAACAGCAGACCTCCCTCTGTTAACACAATATTCCGTAGTGTGGTATAGAAAAATGGCTTTTAGAGATGAGCGAGCGTAGTCGCTAAGGTAAACTACTCGAGCGAGTAGTGCCTTATGCGAGTACCTGCCCGCTCGTTTCTAAAGATTCGGGCGGCGGCGGGGGAGAGTGGTGTGTTGCGGCGGTGAGCAGGGAGAAGTGGGGGGGGGGGGGGGGGGGGGGGAGAGAGATATCTCCCCCGTTCCTCCCCACTCTCCCCCGCTGCTTTCCGCCCCCCCCCGGCACCCGAATCTTTAGAGACGAGCGGGCAGATACTCGCATAAGGCACTACTCGCTCGAGTAGTTTGCCTTAGCGAGTACGCTCGCTCATCTCTAATGGCTTTTCAAAACCGGAAGACCTCGTTAATGCTCTGGACTGTACCTTTGGTGTAAACATGATTTGGATTCCATCCAGAGCACCGTCCAGTAGAAGTCCACGGATGAGGAAACTGACCAGTACGATGTAGGGAAAAATGGAGCTAAAATACATGACCTGAAAATACAAATAGGCTTTACTTAAGGCAGGTTGAAATATCCAGTGCAGTTATCATCACACATAATTCATTTAAATGTCTATGTGTAATGGGATCATCAAGCCAAGAGTGCACTAAAAGCTAAAAGAGGAAGGAATAATGCATCTGGCCTTGGACTGCTGATCTGCCTGCTAGTGTAACCTTGTAGGGACAACTTTAAGGTTAAAGCTTTTTCCTAGCATATGCCTCCAGTGTCTGATCACAGGGGGTCTGTCCCACCAATGGCTATAAAATAGCGGACCACAGCGCTAAGTAAAGCACAACAGTCTCTTTGGATTTTTCACAGACTGACATTTCTGACAAATTTTGTGTTACAATCGCAACACATTTTGTACACAGTGTCTGGTAGGGAGTGGCAGTGTGTCAGAAAAGCGGTATGATTTGGGGCTCTAGACCCCCACTGCTGGTATTTATGACATTACCAGTCAATATGCTAGAATGGTCTGCGGTGGCAAAACAGAAGTAGTTTAGCTTCATACACAGGAGTGTTACAGGTCGGAGGAGTATTGTCATGTGAAGTTCCAAAGGCTGGAAGTATTTGCTTCATGAAGGACCAGCTGCACATTTAGGCCTCTTTGTCTGGCCTTTTTCATGCAGGCCAATTAAGACATGATTGCAATCATTCATACAATCATTCGTTCCTCATATCATCACCGTCGACAGCACATCTCATTTACATGAGTAGTTGTGCTTCCAATAACGATAATTTTGGGCTCTGCATGACAGATGGGATAACCCGATGAACAAGCAAGCAGATGATTGGCGGCATATTCACACAGCCCGATGATTGGGTAAAAACTTTTGTTTGGGCCCTTTAGTGTCTTTATTGTAAAGAAACTTTAAAAACATTTAAATACTCAATATTTAATGGAAAATCTGTAACCTTGATAATTACATCTTCGTTACAGAATGTAACCAGATTCATGAACCTACTTTGCCAGAAGACTTGATTCCTTTGATCATTCCTCCACACACAAGAACCCAGGCGAAGATCAGGCAGCCTGTCATTGGCCAGTTCATCTCAGAGGCCCCAATGGAGTCGGTGACATCCAGGGCCTTTCTGTACCAGAAGTACGTCGTGGCTGAACTCTTGGCACACTCTGGCTCTGCAAGGAACACACAATAAGAGTACCTCAGGTGTTATAAGATTAAAAGGAACGTCCACCTTAAACTAAAAGACAAAGCATGCATTGATCTCTGTATACCCACAATAGACTGACTTGGACTCGGAGAATGAAGAGGGTTACTTTTACCCCTCAGGGCTCTTATATGAGTTGTCCCTTACCAGGGAGGGACTGCGGTGATCACAATTAAAGCTGTTGCTATTGATCAAAAGACAGACAAACTCTGTGGGGTCCATCCATATTTGTTGGGCTCTCCTGGATCTCCTGTTTATACAACATCTACGTGATGGATCATGTAGCAGATCCCTCAGTCCTATAATAGATCTGCCACCACACTAGTGGCCCCCAATATGCTAGTGTTCCACACTCCTAAGTAATGAGTTTAATAGAGAGTTGTGTGACTCCTGGTACAAGAAGTGAGATGAACCGTCTATATACTATCCTCTATATGCAACCTACCTTTTTGTGTCTGGTTAGCCAGGGTGGGGCAGTTTTCCCATGGCAGTGGGTACTGGAAGGAACTGAACATGTAGAAAAGACTCCATCCAATGATGACATTATAGTAAAGTGCCACAAAGGAACACACCTAGGGGGAGAAAGACAAGGCATCTACAGTACTTATTGCATTTCATTGAGATTAACAATTAACCCCTTAAGGACCAGGGTGTTGCAGTCCAAAAGAACCAAACACTTTTTTAGGGATTTTACTCATGTGGTGGTTTTACAGCCCAAATTTTGGGCTGCGTTGTTTCCCCCAGTTTCATACAGAACCATTTTTTTTTTTTAATTAAAGTATTTTTTATTAAACTTTTTCACCTTTTGCATATTTTAAAACATTTTTTTTAACAAATCTTTGGTTTCCCCTCCCTCCCTCCCCCATCCCCCCTAAGATCTCTCTCTCAACGTTCTGTTCTTTGGGTAAACTGTCTCTGAATGAACACAGTGTTGTGTTGTAAACAATAATAACAGTTCTTGTAACGTATATTTGTTTTCTTCTTTGGTCTTCGTGTTGCTTATCTTCTTGCTGTTTTCTTTTATTGATTCAGGGTTAGATTTTTTGTTGCATTCGAGGGGGGGTCATATTTCTTTTGCCCGTTGCCCGGTCTCTCTCTCTCCAATCCCTCCTTTCTTAACTTTTCCCTATTACTCCTTACCACTTTATTTTATTGTATATCGAGTCTGTAATTTGTTCTACATTTCCCAATAAACTTTATATATATCCATTACATACGTTGTTATGTCTTAGTAAATCCCCGGTTTACTGGTGCCTCCCCACACGGCTCACCACTCCCTATGTATTTGGTCCAACATTACTGCTCTGGGCGTGTATCCATCTCAGCCATATGTCCTGATATTTTTGACTGGTCTTACGCTTAGTGTAAATACTCCTTTCCCACGGTAAAATTTGGTTGACCTTATTTTTGAATTCTCCCAGCGTGGGTGGTTCTTCGTCCAACCAGCGCTGGGCTATTGTTTTTCTGGCTATATACAATAGTCTGGCTACCGCTAGTTTTTCATGATCATCCAACGCTAGGTCTTGTATGTATCCCAGAATGCACACGTATGGTGTAAAGTCCATACGTATGCCAAATGCCGCGTTAATTGCATTTCTTATTCCCATCCAATATCTGTGCAATTTCGGACATCGCCATAGCATGTGGATTAGGTCCGCCGTGTGGGTTTTGCACCTTACACATATCGGGGAGGTTCTCATTCCTATATTGTGTAAGAAGGCCGGGGTGCGGTACACTCTGTGTATTAGAAATATTTGTGAGACTCTGTGTGATTCGCTCAGAGATAGCTTGGGTGTCATTTGTAGGATTTCCTCCCAGTGCGACTCCTCAATGGGCCCTATGTCTGCCTCCCATTTTGCTCTTGTTGATAACGGGTTGTGTGCATTGACCGTGTCCTGTATATGGGAATATAGTACAGATATTTTCCCCGCTGTGGTGGTGGCTTTTCCTATTATGTCCGCTACTATATTTATTACCATTGTTATTTCCGCCGTGTTTTTTTCCGCTTGTATAGCGTGTCTAAGTTGCAGATATTTGTAAAAGTCACTATTGGGGATGTCGTGGTTTTGCCTTAACTGCTCGAAGGTTTTTAGTTCCCCCCCCTCCAGTATCTGGTCCATTCTCCTAACTCCCCTGTCTTTCCACCCTTGGAATCCTTTTAGCTTGTTGATTTCTGGCAGGTGCGGGTTATTCCATATGGGGGTATGTTGTGTGCAGTTTTTTATATCAAGCATGTTTCTGGTCTTCCACCATATTTTATGTATCAATAATAGCGTGGGGGCACTTTGACCGTTTTTTTTAAACGCTCCACGTTCCAGGGTTTCAAACAAATGTGATCCGTTAAAGAGATTTTTAAGGATTCTGAAACTAGCGTCGTGTGTTTCTTCTGTCTCCCATCCCCTGAGATGTTGCAGCTGGGAGGCCATGAAGTACGAGAACGGATTGGGCAAGGCTAATCCTCCCTTTTCTTTTGAATTGTATAGCAGTTCTAATTTTATCCTAGGTGTCTTCCCTCCCCATATGAGTTCTCTAAACAGTCCCTTGGCCTTGTGGAAAAATTTTTGTGTTATCCAGTGTGGGGAGTTGTGTATTAGATACAGTAATTGGGGCATCCATATCATTTTTATAAGATTCACTCTTCCTATGATTGTCATGGGTAGTTTTTTCCATATGTGAAGTTTTTGTTTCCATTTTTCCATAAGTGGTTCCAGGTTTATTTTCCCGTACTCACTGACCTCTTTCGTAATTTTAACTCCCAGATATTTAATTGTTGGGGTGCATTTCAGGGTTAATTCTCTGTTGGCAACCTGCATGTCTGGGGTGTCTATTGATAGTATTTCGGATTTGGTCCAATTGATAGCGAGTCCTGAGAAGGCTCCAAATTCTTTTATTGTTTGCATCGTGGTTTCTAAAGATTTTTCCCTGTCCCCTAAAAATAATAACATGTCGTCTGCATACAAAGCGATTTTCTCCTCCATGTTTCCTCTTATGAATCTCACTATTTCCTGGTGTGACCGAATTTTGCATGCTAGGGGCTCTATTGCAAGTGCAAACAGGAGTGGCGATAGTGGGCATCCCTGCCTTGTCCCTCTATGTAGTGGGAATGTTTCTGATGACCCCCCGTTGATGGACACATCCGCCTCCGCTCTAGCATATAGGAGTTTTACTCGTCTCACAAATATTGGGCCACAGCCCATTTTTTCTAGTACCTTCCACAGGTATTGCCACTCAACGCTATCAAACGCCTTGGCCGCGTCCAGTGAGCATATGATTCTGTCTCCGGTATTATCTACGGGTATTTGTAGGTTTAGAAATACTCTACGGATGTTCGTTGCCGTTGATCTTGCTGGTATAAACCCACTCTGGTCTGGATGCACCAAGGTGGATGCCACTTGTGATAGCCGCTTGGCTAAAACTTTTGCTATAATTTTGACATCCGCGTTTAACAGCGATATCGGCCTATACGAGTCCATCAACAGGGGGTCCTTTTCTGGTTTTAACAGAATTATTATTTTTGCTTTTCACATTGTTTGTGGTAGTTCCCCTTCCTTTTCCGCCCCCGCCCATGTCTCCAGGAGTTGTGGTAATCAAGTGTCTGCATGTTGTTTGTAAAATTCTATTGGGAAACCATCCTCCCCTGGGGCCTTGTTATTTTGCATATCTTTTACTGCCTCTTGCATCTCCTCCAAGTCTATTGGTGCATCTAGAAACTCTCTCTGTTCCTCCGTCAATTTATGTGTTCTTATATCCGCCAAGTATTCCTCGATTTGTTCTACCGTTTTTTCCAGTTTCGAGGAATACAGAGAGGAGTAAAATTCCCGTGCAATCTCTCTTATGGATGTTGCGTCCCTGACTATCTCGCCTTGTGCGTCTTTTAGTTCAATGATGTATGTGGGGCTAGTTTGTGCTCGGGCTATAACTGCCAGCATATGTCCCGTTTTTTCTCCCTCCTCATAATATGTCTGTTTCCTGAACCCATTTTTAGTGGCTGCCGTTTCTAGGACGTATTTATTAAGGGCCTCTTGGGCCTGTTTCCATAGGTTGAGTGTTGTTATAGTTTTCTCTTTTATGTAATTTTCTTCTGATTCTTTTAGTTTGTCTCGTATTTTTTGCCCTCTTTCTCTATGTCCTTTTTTTGCCTGTGTGATTTGCTGTATGTATACCCCCCTCATATATGCCTTCATGGCCTCCCAGCAAATCGTCATACTTGTGGTATCCTTATTTAATATGAAGTATTCCTCTAGTGTTTTTTTCACTATTTCCTTGTTTAATATGTTTAGCCAGTGCGAGTTCAGATTCCATCTTTTTTGGGAATGACTCACAGTGTTACTGTGCTGTATGTCCAGACGTAGGATGGAGTGGTCAGAAACAACTCTTGGTAGATATTCTATCGAGGTTATATCTCTATATATCTGAATATTCCCTACCGCTAGGTCTATTCTAGATAAGCATTGGTATGTGGATGAGTAGCAGGAGTATTGTTTGTTTGTGGGGTGCCGTGTTCTCCATATGTCTATCAATGATATCTCGTTTATTAGTTTACCTAGTGGTGTCAGGTTCCTTTCTTCATTTGCGTTTCCTGCCCTTAGTCTGTCCTGTGCAGGGTTAATGACCGAATTAAAGTCGCCTATGATAAGGACTGGAATGTCCGGTTTATCTGTTATGAAACCTATAACTTGCCGCATTATCATGTTATTATATGGTGGCGGGATATATACTGAAGCTATAATGCATGTGTAGTTGTAGATTCTGCAGTGTAGGCATATAAAGCGGCCTTCTGGGTCAATTTTTCGTGAGAGACATTTAAACGGTATATTTCTGTGTATCACTATGCTGACCCCCCTGGAATACCTCGTGTGTGTGGAGTGGAAGCTCTGACCCATCCCCCCTATTTTGAACGTGTCCGTATTTTCTTTTGATAAATGTGTTTCCTGCAAGCATATAATAGCCGGGCCTTGTTCCTTGATGACTTGCAGTACTGCTGATCGTTTTGTCTGGTCACTCATACCTCTCACGTTCCACGATACGACCCTTATCCTACTACCCATTTTCCTTGTTTTTTGTTTTCCGCAGGGTTATTATTTTCTGGGCGCCTCCACCCCTTTTTGTTTTTATGAGTGAGACGCACTGGGAGGGTCCCCATCTCTGTATTTGTGTCTCGCCCGTGTCGCCCCGTATATGTGTATGTGTATTACTGTTTGTTCTCCGCATAGGGCTTCTCCAGTAACATTTTGGTTTGGTCCCCCACATCCCCCAGTACAGACATTTATCCACATTTACTATACATATTTTCGTTATTTGCAACACATTTATCATTTGTACATTTACGTTGACATTTCTTCCCCTTATCCCACCCTGAATCATTTTTCTATCGTTTAACCTTATCCCTTTTAACTGTATCTTATCTAATATTCCCCTAATATGCGAGAGAGAGACCAAACAACAGACACCCCCAACATGTAACTCACTGATCCGTTGTCTCATCGGATCGGGGTACCAGTCCTCCATTCTCCTACGCGATGCATCCTGTCGTCCCAGGAGCTCCTTTCAGAAATTTTCGGTTCCCTTTGCATGAACGTTTCTTTAGGTGCAGCCTCTTCATGGTGTCTTGCGCGGCGATCTTCCCCTCCGAATCTGTTCTTCATTTTGATCTATCCAGGCACCTGCATCTTTTGGGTTTTCAAAGAATTGTGTCGTGCCCAGCGCCGCCACTCTCAGTTTAGCCGGGTACAGCATCCCGTAGGGCACTTGTAGGTTTCGCAGTCGTCTTTTTATTTCTAAAAATGTTGCTCGCTTCTTTTGTATTTCCGTGGAGAAATCTGGATAGAAGGAGACTTTCACGCCATTATATTGGATTTCACCCTTTTCGCGGGCCTTTTGGAGTATGGTATCACGGTCTCTGTAATGCAGTACTTTGATGAGTATCGGTCTGGCTGGAGCCCCCAGGGGGAGGGGTCGTGTCGGTACACGGTGGGCTCTTTCGACTGCAAACATTGCAGTTAGAGTGTTTCTTCCGAACAGTTCGGGCAGCCATGTTTCAAAAAATTCTGCAGGGTTTCTTCCTTCCGTCTTTTCTGGGAGGCCCACAATCCGCACGTTGTTCCTTCTTGACCTATTTTCTAGGTCGTCTACCTTGTTCTGTAGATATTGTATGTCATGCAGATTTTTTTCCACGTCTCGCTGCATCGGCTGTATTGCGTCTTCTACGTCGCTTATACGTTGTTCAGTTTCTGTCAGACGCTCTGATATTTTCCTCATATCTTGCCGTAGCAGGTTTACATTACTTTGCATCGCCCCCATCTGCATATTAAGGTTGTTCAGTGATGCGTTGCCTTTAGTGATTTCGCTGAGTATTTCTTTCAACGTAGGCTCCCTGGCGCACCTTTCGTCCTCCTGCCTTTGATCTTTTTTGGCGGCATCTTCTGCACTTTGGGAGGTGTCTCGTATAGTGTTTTCTGAGGTGTCTGCGTGATTTGCGCTGTGCGTGCATATGCCTGGGCTGCTTGCATTATTCATGCTGTCTTCTGTGTAGTGTTCGTCTGGATTGACACTGTTTGCACCTTTATTTTTGTAGTTGGGGTTGTCTGCCTGACTTGTGACTTCCTGCTTATTTCCAGCATGATCTTGTACAGCATGTAGACTATTTTGTTTTTCCTTGTCCTTGCTGTGTTTAGCAGGGTCCGTTGTTGTGTTTGCTTTGTCTGCTCTTTCCTTTTGACTTTCACTTTCTGCATGTACTGTGTCTGCAGCTCCCTCCGTTTGTGTGCTTCTCTGTGGGCTCTCCCGCTCTCCCCTCTGTTGTTTAGGGCTTATGGAGTCCTGTTTTCTGCCCCCCTCCTCCCTGGCATACCTTGCCAGTTTACGTGCTGTGTCTGCACTGTTTGTGCTGGGCCGCGGTATGAGCGTTCTCGGCTCCCTCCCTCCGGCGCCATGTTGTTTCTGCCTGCCACCGGCTTCATCTGCCTTCCCCCGCTCCTTGCCTCGCACCATTAACTCTGCTGCTGTCTGTTCTGTCTCCGGAGCTTGCTACTGTGCCTCCGCTGCTTTTTGATTGCCTTTCGGCGTCTCTGGGTCCCGTTAACAGGATGGGAATGTCGGATCTTGCAGGAGCTACTCTGAGATGCGACTATCTACATCTCCGGCCAGGCTCCGCCCCCCATACAGAACCATTTTTAATATATTTTTTTACTGAACTTTTTCCATTTTTCTTTTAGGGGTAAAAAGTTTTAAAAACAAAAAAAAAACAAAAAAAAAACAACTTTACTTATTCTTGTAACTATATTTTTTACATCTATGTCCCCCAAATTAACTTTTTTTCTTTTAATTTCACACTTTTCCACTGTAACTGGGGCATCCATAGGAACGACACAGTTGATCGAGCTCTTCCATACATTACATGGAGCACCACTAATCTGAATAGCCACCACGTATTGCTATATTTCTCCTACAAAGGCCAATGCAGTGTTTATGAGGATATACATTTTTTATTTTTTTTAAGTGCATTGGGGGGAGTTTGCAGATTTTTTTTTTTAAGCATTTCTATACGGGCCGTAGTATACTGTGTTCTAAGCATGCTGTTACAACAAACATGTCCAAAATGTATGTGATTGTAGGACAGCTTCAACAGCTTTAGTCCTAATGCCCACAGATGGCTTTCTGACACATTTCACGTGGCAAAAATCCGCAGCGTTATCCTGCAGCTATTAGGTTCTGTTGAACCTAATAGCTTTCTGCCTTTCAATGTTCACTCTGCGGAATTCTGCAGCGTAAAAGTCGTCGTGGCATGTTCTAATTGCCGTGGAAAAACCTGCGACCGGCTTCCATTGTAGTCAATAGAAGCTGTCCCTCACACGATACTTTACGTGTCACCACCCACCGCCGGCGTCTCATGAACTGCACTGCGCATGCGCGCCCGACGAGACACCAGTCCGCCACAGCCATGGGCATTTGGCCTTAAATCCTCTTTATTGTTTTAAAAAAGCATAAGCTCACAAACACTGTAGAAGGAGCGTTGAACGCGCCCCCGGCCGGGGGGCCCCTGTCAGCAGTTGGCATGGTCAGCCAGTTATGGAATCTTTCAATGGGTGCAATTAATAGGGGAGGGGGGGGGGGGCCCTCTCTGTTCCACCATTTAAATGCTGTGATAGGCATTGCTTGCATCAAAGGGTTAAAAGGCGGAGATCAGAGGTTCCATTGATTGGAGACTGGATTAAATGTTTAACTATGTGATTCCAGCAGATTGCTGGACACATCGAACAGGTCATGCAAAGCACTTTGTGAAACTTTGCCCTGACTTAACTCCTAAAAAAGTAGAGATATGGCAAAACTGATACTTACAGTGTGCTTCTGAGCCAATTTTAAACAAGACTGCTATATCACATGACTCTATTCCCATTGGAAAAACCTGAACTGAATTCAATAGGGCGGTGTTCAAAGTGTCCACCAAAAAATGCATCCTTATTTCATACATTAAAAATCAACCTTATCATTATTACACTGGTTAAAAGGGTGTGTCCAAACCTTTGCCTCACCCTGTATGCATCATTACATATATAACGGTTATTAGTATTGATCATAAAGTTGTTTGGATGTAATTAGTGATAATCGTTAGGTCTATGTCCAGATTCAGTATCGGATAATTCTGTGGCCAACTTACCACACAACTAGCAAATCCAATCCCAGCTAACCGTGGGCTGATGTGCTTCCAGACCCCAATGCTTCCCTGCCGGATACTCTGCCCAGCAGCCAGTTCCAAGAAGAACAGGGGGATGCCGATGACCAGTAGTAACACAAAGTATAGTAACAAGAAGGCACCTGCAAGACAAGGAATACACCCCAGTCATGATGTAGTAATCACAGCAATTCATTGTCACTACTTCCATTCAGTACAGTCTAGCAATGAGATAGAGGACTCTTAAATGGGTATTCCCACCTTACAATGTGATGGTAAATAACTATATATGCCATCATTTTAGGACTGTCGTTTCATCCAACCTCCATGACCATCACAAATCGTAAGAATACACTTATCATAGCCTATTCGATCCTAGTGACATCCCATCACTTTATAGGTTGGGAATACCATTTGTAAGATTTCCCAATAATTACGGCTGTGGAACCATTCAAATGTTTTTTTAAATTCGTTTTATTTATTGATAGGTAAACATTTTGTGAAATACAGAGTAATAAAAGATTTGTTCGGTACATAGTGGTATGAATATAGTCCTGGTTTGCCTTGTTCCGAATTCTGGTACTGCATTTCTTATGGTATTTAATTACGCATTTGTAACAATAAACTTTTTTAAACGTATAAACAAAAAACAACAATAAACTCGGGTCCTGTTCTTCTTTGTTTCGGATCCTGAAGATGGAAAGTTATAAGTTTCAGGCGCTTATCAGTGGGGGGAAAAGGAAGGGGAGGGGTGTTAGGGATCAGGGGGGGAGGGGAGGGGTTAGTGTAGGGTAGACTTAAATTTTAATCAGTGATCAAAGTAGAGTAAGAGTCTAGCCAGGCTCCCCATACTTTTCGGAATTTAGTCGGGCAGCCTCTGTTTTGGTATATGATTTTTTCATATGAGGTCACAGTATTGACAGATTGGATCCAGTGTGGGATTGAGGGGGGCTCTGTTGCCATCCATTTTATGGCTCTCTCTTTACGGGCCAGGAACAGCGTTCTCTCAAGAAAAACGCGAGTGTAGTGTGGCCACACCTCCTCCTCCAGCAAGCCAAACAGCGCCACCTTGGGGTCCAGGTTGATGGATAATGGGGGCTGTAAAAGTGAGTTCACGAGGTCTGTCACTTTTGACCAGAACTCGTTAACGAAGTGGCACTCCCAGATTAGGTGCCAGAAGTCCGCCTTCGGCTGGTGGCATCTTTGACATGAGTCTGAGGTGGCGCTGCGCATTTTATGCAAACGGGTGGGAGTAAGGTAGGCTTGATGTATAATGTATAGTTGGATTAGCTTGTTATTTACAGCCAGTGACACTGATAGATGGGATTCAGATATGTCCTGCCATTCTTCAGGTGTAAGGGATGTGATGGCGAGTCTCCATTTGTCATATGCTGGGGGTGGGCCGAGGTCTATTTTTGCTGAGAGGAGATGTGTGTATAGGGCTGATATTAGGCCTTTGGGTCCTTGGGATTTGAGGATACCTATTGTGGGGAGCTTGGATATGCGGGTCGTGGTGGGGGGGAATTAAGAGTTCAGGGCATGTCTTAGTTGGAAGAATCTGAATAGTTGGAGGTGCGGGCCTGCAGCTTATCGCGTAGTTGCGTGAATGTGGGGAGTGTTCCGTCTAGGTATATGTCTTTTAGTGTGTGTATTCCTTGGGTTGTCCAGTATTTTGGGTCTGGAACGGACTGTAGCGCGGTAAGACCGGGGTTATTCCAAAGAGGAAGTTCTGGTACCACATCTTGGTATCTCTGCAATGTCTTTGCCTCTTTCCATACACTGAGGTCCAATTTATGAAGCGGGGTTAGTTCAGTGGGTTTAGTGCATTCCGGAAATTCTAAAAAATTCAGAAGATTATGTCCTGTTACTTGTTTAGCTAGTAGTTTGTCCGCTATGGGTAGTTCTTTGTCTAAGACCCAAGCTCTGATATTTCGTAGTTGCCCTGCCAGGTAATAGAGCCGGAGATCCGGAAGGGCCATTCCGGCTTGTTCTTTGGGTCTTTGTAGGGTTGATAGGTTCAGTTTGGAACGGGAGGAGTTCCAGATAAATGTTATAATTAGGGAGTTTAGGGATTTGAAAAGGCGTTTGGGGACACTCACTGGCATGTGCTGTAATATGTATAGACATTTGGGTTGGATGACCATTTTAATGAGGTTTATGCGCCCGGCCACAGAAAGTGGTAGCTTAGCCCATCGTTTCAGTCTTTGTTTTATATCGTCTAGGAGTGGGTTTATGTTATCTGCTATTGCATTGTTGTGGTCATATGACATGAGCATCCCTAGGTATTTAAATGTTGAGACTGGTTTTAGTCCATATCTTGCAACACAGGGATCGTTTTTTGGACCAGTTTCTGTGTAGAGGATTGTTGATTTGGACCAATTGACATTTAGTCCGGAGAAGTGGGAGAATTTATCTATGTGCGCCATAGCTTGGGTAAAGGAGTTTGAAGGGTTCGATAAGAATAGGATTGTATCGTCTGCGTATAGGCCCAGTTTGCTTTCAAGGTCTGCCCATTTAATGCCAGTCACGCTGGGGGTGTTTCTTATTCGAATCGCCAGTGCTTCGATGGCTATGGCAAATAAGGCCGGGGATAGAGGGCATCCCTGTCGGGTGCCTCTTGCCAGTTGGAATTCTGTCGATATGATGCCATTAACGACTACATTTGCACTTGGGGACTTGTATATAATTTTGACCCATTGTTGGACGTTAGGTCCAAATCCAAAGCGGGTTAGACAGGCTTCTAAAAAGGCCCACTCCACAGAGTCAAAAGCTTTTGCCATATCTAGTGAGACCAGGGCCCAGGGCATGTTATATTGCTTGCCTAGTTGTATAGCTGTTTGGACCCTACGGATATTTATGGTCGTGGATTTCCCTGGCATAAAGCCCGTCTGGTCGGGGTGTATGATGGAAAGGATCACTTGATTTAGTCTTGTGGCTAGGATTTTGGTTAGGATCTTGTAGTCTGTATTTACTAACGATATAGGCCGGTAAGAGCCACAGTCTGTAGGGTCCTTCCCGGGCTTCAGGATCACCACTATGGAGGCTTTATAGAATGAAGATGGAAGTATTTTGTCTAATTGTGCTTGGTTTACTGCTTCAAGGAGTTGTGGGGCTAGTTGTTCGTTATATTTGCGGTATGTCTCTATTGGGAGACCATCAGGTCCTGGTGATTTATTGAGAGCCATGTCTTGGATTGTTAGTTGAATCTCTTCCCAAGTAATAGGGGCTTCTAGGAGGTCAACTTGCTCTTCAGAGAGGGTTGGGAAGTTTAAGTCTTTTAGGTAGTCTAAGATGTCTGTCACTGTGTTATGAGAGGAGGAGGTGTATAGGTTGGCGTAAAATTCTTTAAAGCAATTTGTGATAGACGGAGCATCGGTGAATTCAGTTCCCTGTTGATTTTTGATCTTAAGGATCGTGTTTGTTCGATTTTCACGCTTGATAAGATTGGCGAGTAGGTGACTAGATTGGTTTCCTAGCTCAAAGTAGTGTTGTTTGGCGAAAAAGAGTTGGCGTTTGGCTTTAGCATGTATTTGATGTTTATAGAGTCGGGATAAACTGAGCCAGGCTGTTTTATTGGCTTCTGTGGTGGAGGATATATATGTTTTTTCGGCTTCTAGGGTCTGATTTTCTATCTCTTTATCGGCCTGCGATGTTGATTTTTTAATATATGAAATGGCCGATTTGAGGAATCCTCTGATGTAGGCCTTAAGCGTGTCCCACTTCAAGGCGGGATGGGTGTTGTTGCTGTGGGCGTCCAGGAATAACGAAATATGGAAGGGCGTCTGGTCATCCGATCCCATGAGCTTAAGCCAGAATGGGTGTAGTTTCCAATTGGGCCTTATACTGGGTTGAGGGAATTTTAAGGTTAGCAGTATGGGGCTGTGGTCAGAGATGCCTCTCGGGCAGTGTGTTATGTTTGAGAGATATACTGCCAGTTCTATGGAACTGAATATGTAATCGATCCTTGTCAGCGCGTTGTCACCCGGTGAGTGGCAGGTGTATTCTCGTGTTTCGGGGTGATGGAGTCGCCAGAGGTCAACCCATCCGACGCTTTCGACTAGTTGTCTCAGAGGGGGATTTGAAGTGGAGGCGGGGTTAAGGGGTGCATGGAATTTATCTTTGGTGGGGTCCATTACCATGTTGAAGTCACCTAGGCAAATTACTCCTGCCAGCGGGTAATGATGTGCAAACGCTATGGCAGTCTGCAGAAGGTGAAGATTGTTGTGGGGTGGGTTGTAGATGGATAGAATAACATATGGTTTGGAGTCTATTTCGCCGTATACAAATATGAATCTTCCTTCGGGGTCTCTGCGGGTGACAATTGGGTTCCAGCGTAGCGACTTGTGGATTAGTACCGAGACGCCCCTGGAGGAGGAGGTGTGGAAGGAGTGGGCGGTCCACTGGATCCATGGTTTTGAAAGGGTGTCTGCCCTGTCCCTAATGAGATGGGTCTCTTGTAAACTGACGATATGTGGGTTTATTTGTTTAATGTATGAGAATACCGTTCTTCGCTTAAGTGCTGTGCCGAGTCCCCGGACATTCCAGCTAAGGCATTTTAGGGATGTCATTGTTTACGTGGGTGTAAGATTTAACTATCATGCCTGTGCCCTTTGGATGGGGGAGGAGGTAGGGCATTGGTGGGTATGAAGGGAGGGATTGTGTTAGCGCCTGCCTGTAACAAACATTAGTGCAGAACAGAATATAACAGTTTGAACCATCAATCCTTGACATCTCGCTAAAATTACGCTGCGGGTGTCAAAGAACAACAGAGTAAAAAAGAAAAAAAGAAGTAAAAGGGGGGGGGGGGGGGGGGATTTAGAAAATCAAAAGAAATTTCCAAAAGAGGGGGGAAGAGAAAGAAGAAAAAACAATTTAGCTACAATCTAGTTAGAAGTAGCAGATGTTATGCTGTTGGGGGGGGGGGGGGGGTCTCTTGGTGGCCTTTAGAAGTCTAAGGCTGACCGCTGGGTTCCAGAAGTAACTTAGAGGTATCTCGGCTGCGTTGCACGTCGCCTGTGCCTCGGGAGGGCGCCGGGAATTCGGGTAGCATCAACATTTAAAGTCCTGTTGCCAAGTGTGATGAGGTCGTTCATTCTCTTGGTGTTACGGGATACATATCCAGCCACTCCAGGGCTTCTGCAGGGGATTGGAGAAAGACCGTTTTCCCCATGGCTATTATTCGCAGGCGAGCTGGGTATGCCATTGAGTAGGGGATTTGTCTTTCTTTGAATTTCCGCTTCACTTCTGTGAAGGTGGCTCTCTGTTTTTGTAGTTCGGCAGAGAAGTCGGGAAATATGGAGACTGCCATGTTGTTGTACTTTAACGGGCCCTTTAGTCTGGCCTGGCGCAGTGCGGCATCTCGGTCTCTGCAGTTTAGGATCCTTACTAGAAAGGGTCGTGGGGGGGCTCCCGGTTGTGGTGGTTTTGTAGGGACTCGATGGGCTCTTTCTGCTGTAAAATGGGTGGAGAAGGTGTTGTCCCCCAGTAGTGTTTTCAGCCAATTCTCAGCAAATGTTTCCGGGTGAGAGCCCTCTGACTTTTCGGGTAGGCCTATTATACGCAGGTTGTTACGGCGAGAGCGATTTTCTAAGTCATCTGTTTTGGATTGGCAGAATTCTATTGCTCTTGTTGCCTTTTTGACCGCCGTGGTTAATGGGCACAGTGAGTCTTCTGCATTAGAGACACGGTTCTCCATCTCCCGCATTCTGTCACGCATATTATGTAAGTCTTGTCTTAGCAGAGAGACGTCGGATTTGATCTCCTCTATTTTGTTGGTGAGAGAGGATTTGCAAGTGTTGATCGCATCTAGAAGTTGACGCATAGTGGGTTCTGTGTTTTGCCCTATTTCGTTTTCAGGTTGTTTCGTTTGTGTGGGTCGCCCTGCCCGCGGGGTGTGGTCAGGGGATTCGGTGCGGGAGAATTCCTTTAACTTTTCAGCGGCAGCGCCGCCTTTAGCGCGTGTACTCATAATAGAATTCGTTGAATTGGCGCGGCGGGTTATAGAGGTTGTCGTTGTAGTATAGATGGTGTCGGTATTTTCTTGTAGGGGTCTGTGGTTCGTATCTTTATATTGTTATGGGTTGTTGATAGGAAATTGTTTGGTCGCCTGGACCGTGGTGGCGCCTGGTTGTCTTTGGTCTAGGTTAGGTCGCTGTATAAGAGGCGGAGGGCTGCGCCTGTCAGATGCGATGGTACGTCGGCTGCGGGGCACAGCAGGTTGCCCCCGCCGCTATGGATTAGGGTCCGAGGTGGGCCGGTGTCCGCCGCGGGTCTCTTTCTTTTGTCGGTCCGATCCAACCCCGCTCTCTCGCAGGAGAATGTTAGAGTAATCGGCCCCTCAGTTATTTTAGGCGGTAGGGTGGTTTTGTCGTTGGTCGCCTAGCCAAAGTCTGTGGCTGTGGGGGGTCTATATGGTCTGTCCTGGGTGTTGTCCCCCAGCCCCCCGCGAGTGACTTACGGTTTGTTGCCGGCTCCGCAGGGCCGGACCCAAGGAGGAAGTCCTCTCAGGAGTAGGATCCCGGGTGTCGCGGTCCGGTAATGGTCGGGTGGACCGGAGATGAGTTGCTGAGAGCGAGCCGTCGGGGGCGGCCAGGCCAGCCGCAACCTGCGCTGAAGGCTGGAGGAGAGGTCGAATCGGCGTGTAGTTCCGCGGACGGCGCGCCGTAAGGCGCCGGGTGCTGTTGCTGTGTAGCGGCAGGGGCCGTAATGCGGCGGCTCCCGCAGACCGCGATCTCCGTCGGGCCCCGCCGCCGGCGCGCCGGCCCGAAGATGTTCTGCGGCAGCCTCAGGAGGGACAGACGTCCGGCGTCCCCGCAGCGGCTCCAGCCAGGGTGGTGAGGAGCGCTCCGCTTCGTTGTGGGTCCAGCCAGGAGCAGCCACCCACCGGCGGGGAATGAGCAGCCAGCCCCAGCTCATGAGGTCGGCCTCAGATCGGAGCGGCCGCCAGGAAGTCGCAGGTGAGCGGTGTCGGGGCGGCCGGAGCCGGCAGACGACACTCAGCTCCCGCCCAGGTCTCGCGGCGGCGGCCCGGCTTCGGATGTAGGGGAGGCGGAGGTGTCCCTCTCTTCAGAGGTAGGATTTGCGATCCCAGTAGGAGGGGTTGCCCCCATCCGACTCCCGACCAGGTGTAGGTCTCCGCGGCCCAAGGGTAGCGTTAAGGGGTTTCAGCGGGGTGATGCGGTGCAGTCGGCCCCGGGTTTCAAAGGAGTCCTCCCGCAGGGTGGCAGATAAGGGAGAGCAGCCCGCGGGGGTCTAAGCGCGGCCGGGCGGCAAGATATGGTGGCGGATTAGGCCGGGTGCAGAACGCGGGAAAGCGGCAGGGCCTTGGCGCTGTTCCACTCCCGCCACAGTCCGGAGCTCCGTTAAAGGTGTCAGGAGGGTACAATCGGTCCCAGCTGCAGTCAGGTTTGTCCGTTGGGGGTTAGAAACCCCTTGGTATTGTTTGGGTTGTTCTGGTTCTATTCAGGCCAGGATTATAGACGGATTTTGATGTCCCCCCTGGGGAGCTCTGTTTACTTGCGACTCTCCATGTTGGTCGCAGGCCACGCCCCTAACCATTCAAATGTTATTGTATTTTCTGTGCAGACTCCTACGAACTGCAGCCTGCGGTTTACCTAAATCACTCCAGCTAGACAGAGCAATACTGGTGAAATCTATACAATTCCTTAACTCATTCTGTGCGTGAGTTCCAATAAGTGTTACATATGATTAAGACTGCAGTCACTTATATAGACCACTAGGTGGCAGCATTGTACCAGGAATAACCTACTGTGCACAGTTGGACACTTGGATTAAAAAAAGTAAATAAAGATGAAGTTAAAAGCTAGTTCTGGTAACGATTGCTTCTTTGGCTAGAAGGGATGGCAGGAGACATAGCCAGGAGAACAGGTGACCATACAGCTAGTAGTCTATGCGTCTACTAGGGTGTTCTTTTCTAGGAGATCCCTGTGGTTGACCAGGTACATTACATTTCACAATAAATGCCCATGCCGAAAAATGTTTTTTGCAAACAAGGTGCAATCGTGTCCAATCTAAAGACGTTAGGGTGAGATCACACCTGCGCTGGGGATTCCGCACTAGTCGGGGATCACAAAAGGGGAATCTCTGCGGATGGACGGAACTGAACAGCATTGAGCGACCCTATTGACTATTGTGGGGTCCACCCACTTTCTGCCCAGCTGCCTGGCTTTTGAATGGAAGAAAAACTGCTGCATGCAACATTTTTTCTTCCAGTATTGTCAGCCGCATTCGTGATAGTACCTCCAGCCGGAGAGTCCAACACAGATGTGAAGGTACACTTACAGGGTGCAAACAGGACTATTAAGAGTCCTAGTCCTAGAATATTTGAAAGTACCATATGAAGACATGCAGTAATTTTTCGTCGAGCCACAGCATGCCCTTCTCTGAAGTTATTCGGTTTTATTTTGTAGCAATTTGTCTCCCCCATTGAAAACAGTAAGACAGAACTAAGCTGGAATGACATGGCTGCTTGAGATTCAGCATTCGTATAAGGCCGAATGCCCACGGAATGGATTATTGCTGCGGAATCCGCGGTCAGACACTCGCTGCAAATTCCGCAGCAATGTCCGTCCATAGACATGCTGTGATATACTATTCTCTCCTGCACACGAGTGGAAATCAACTGGGAGGAGAAGCGCAGCACGTTCTATTCTGTGCGGAAAAAAATTGCACAGACGGCTTCCATTGAAGTCAATGGGAGCCATCCATCCCACAATACTTCCGCAGTGATCACTGTGGAAGTACAGCGAGAATCCGCGTCACAGCCCAGTGCATCATGCACTGCACGTGCGTCGGCTTGCCGGGCGAGACACTCGCGGTGGATCCGGAGAGGTGAGTATAGGGTCTCTGGGGGGCGCCGGGTCTGATTCCACTGCAATATTTCGCAATCGGAATCTGACCCGGCCGTAGGCCTAAAGCCCAAGCAGAACGCTCACTAGTCTTGTATATCTGCACTGAATATAACATGGTGCGCACACCATTATATGCACTTATCTGGACAGAGACGTCTTGGGAGGGGAATTCAGTGCAAGTCAATAAAGGAGTGTACATGTAGGAAGACATGATGTTCACATGTGACATGATGTTCACAATCTGCCTGTGCTAGCGACGCTCGAGCGACAATGAGCATGTTGG
The DNA here is from genome assembly GCF_035609145.1 of Eleutherodactylus coqui. Classification (NCBI taxonomy): domain Eukaryota; kingdom Metazoa; phylum Chordata; class Amphibia; order Anura; family Eleutherodactylidae; genus Eleutherodactylus; species Eleutherodactylus coqui. The sequence continues at coordinate 148,493,408 of NC_089842.1, read as the reverse complement.
TCAGCACTCATTAGATGGGCAGACTATCTGCTCTGTAGGGACAACCAATCATTAACAGAATCATTCACCCCGATACGGCTGTCTTTGATTGGCTGCACCTCTCCCCGTTTACACAGGGAAACATCCCGCTGGCCAATTAACACTTTAATGCTCATATAATCGTCGAATGAACGTTTGCTCATTCATCAACTGATCATTGGTCCAGTCCTAAAGAATGCTCTGGCCTGATAATAGAATCATTATATACCTTACTAGGTCAGACTACTCTCTCCCAATTAAATACAAAATACATGCTGGGTAAGTCGGAGGTGACAGCCATCAACACATCAGCGATCTCCTGTGTATGGCTGGCATGACAAATACAACTTTCTGCGCGCTTTACTGTGATTTAATAGACAACCTTGGCGTTAATTGCCATCAGGCCCCCAAAAGAGCAGAAGCCTTAACTATCAGCCTAATGGTGCTTTCTAGAGATGAGCGAGCGTACTCGGCCACGCCCCTTTTTCGCCCGAGCGCCGCGATTTTCGAGTACTTCCGTACTTGGGCGAAAAGATTCAGGGGGCGCCGTGGGTGAGTGGGGGGAGAGAGAGAGAGGGGGCTCCCCCCTGTTCCCCGCTGCTACCCCCCACTCCGCCACGCCTACCCCCGCCCCCCCCCCCCCTCGAATCTTTTCACCCGAGTACGGAAGTACTCGAAAATCGCGGTGCTCGATCGAGTAATTACTCGAAACGAGTAGGTTCGCTCATCTCTAGTGCTTTCTGATAACAGGCATGCCTCCAGATTTAGTAAGTCCCTTAGGACCTAGGGATGACCGTTAGGCCTCATTCACACGAGTCTTGCGATTTTACTCCATCATGGCCGAAAATCACATCTATAAAGAATAGCCGCCATCGAGTCCCGCGATTAACATTTTCCCGTCCATTCACACAGACGTATCATGGGGAAAAAATGCTGCAGCGCGGAATTCCGTCTGTCGGCAGAACTCCTCAGAATGACTTCTAATGCTTAAACAGCGGCAGCTGTCCTCTTTCCTGAGCACAGGACGAAGGTAAGCTCTCTCCCCCTCTCTTTTTTTTCCAGCTCCCATAGAAGTCTGTGGGACCCTTCAGTGTTTTTCATCAAAAGATAGGTCAAGACCTAACTTTTGACGTAGCACGAAAAATCGGTGACCGAAAACAGTCGTCGATTTGATGGTGCAATTTTTTCACGCGCCCTAAAATCGCCCATGTGAATGAATGCTTTGGAATCCAATGCTTCACATAGTAACGATTTTCGGCCAAAGTTTTATTGCGGCAAAATAGCTGTGTAAAACCGCTCATGTGAATGAGGCCTTAAAGCCATTGGACAAAGATCTGCACAATCCCTTCATCTGACTTCACTAGAGATGGGCACTTGCACCTTCCTTTATGTAAAATCAGAAGCATTAAGATTAAGTGATGACACAAATTAAAGCGGCACTGCAGGCCTAGATAAATGAAGATGGCCGAACTGCTTCTCCAGCTATATGTTGCACATGGTTCATTAGCATGCATTGGTAGTTTAAGACACTCCTTATTGGTCAGTGCTGATCATGTGGGCAGCACTGGTTAATCAAAGGTGTAGTGTCTTAGAATAAATTATGCATACTGGTGCATCAGGTAGTCAGAGAAGCTGGTGCGGCCATTTTTGTTTATCCATTGCCTGAAGGGTCACTTTAACTATCTCCCTGATCAGGTGACAAGCGAAGGCTCCAATGGACTGGACAGGATGCAGAATGTTTGCAGGGAATGTGAAAAATGAAACCCTAGTTATGTTACTGCCACATATCTTACCTCCTCCATTCTGGTGACATAAGTAAGGAAACCGCCAGACATTTCCAAGACCGACAGAGAAGCCAACCTGAGCAAGGATATACTGTACTTTACTGCCCCAGGTGGGGCGGTGGGCGGTTTCAGGTAGCAGATCACGACTGGACTCCCCTGCGACGCTGCCCTCTAATTCATTAAGGGACTTTTCCATTGGATGATGTCACTATAATAAAGCGTTTGCTAATTTAGGGTTTGACTTGTAGCATTTATCGTTTTCAATCCTGCAAAGAAGGTAAAAGAAAAATTATTAGCAACTCACTGATGCAAAAACAATCTGATATGATGTCACACGAAGAACAAAGTGATCATGGGTTGCATAAAAATGTAGCAAGTTACTTTTTTATAAAGGAATGTTTCATTCTTCAGCCAATATTAGACTTTCACTCCTAGAGATTGACTTGACGAATACATAACTTCCCTAGATCGCCCATCATTTTTTTTTCATAAATTTGTATACAGCTTTTCCATAAATTTTATATACAGCTCCTCTGCAGACATATGCGTCTCCATGGTTACAGACTACAAATAAACCCGGTGTAGTCTGATCCTATAGTCACACAACTCTACTTCTTAGTGACATATATTTAGTAGGTTAGCAAGAAGCAGCAGACAGAAGGGAGAGAGCCTGACTTACTATGCAGGGTTTGCAACTTATTCCACAAGACTTCTGCTCGATTCACAACCTGATTGGTGACTCAGCCAACCCAAACAACCAATCAGGTTGTGAATCAAGCAGGAGTCTTGTGGAATAAGTTAATATGTGTGGGGATGAACTGAATTCAGAAAGAGGTGTGCGCCACTTCATGTTATCAGCGCACTGTGCGCTTGAGGAAACTGTACGAAGCCTGTTGCAGGAAATGCCCGGCTTAGTAAATTTCCCCCAATGTTCCTCATAAATAACTTTCATTTTACTGGTCCCTGAGATCTCAGCTTAGTAACTGAACAGTCATGAAGCACGTGACAAAGTTATAGCATGGTGAATCATTTATTAAAACCAGAAACCGTTGTGAAATGAACACCCGTGGATTAATACTAAAACTCAGAAGGTAAAAAAAAGGAACACAGAAGAGAACTTTTCTTGCTCAATGCAAACAGAAGGATATTGGCCAAGTTTCCTATTTTTCCTCACACTGACATTCACTTATTACAAATGGTCATGATGGTTTCACGTGTCGTTTGTCTAAAACTCACCGCAGACATCAGTTTACTGCATGCTGAACCATCACCCTTTAACCCCTTAATGACATGGCCTATTTTGGCATTGAGGACCAAGCGATTTTTTGGTATTTTTCCATCTCCATCTTTCAAAAGCCATAACTTTTTTATTTTTCCGTGGACGCGGCCGTATAAGGGCTTGTTTTTGCGTGGCGAGCTGTAGTTTTTATCGGTGCCACTTTCGGGTACATAGACTATATCGTAAATTTTTAATTTTTTTTTATGATAACAGGGAGAGAAAACGCATCAATTCTGCCATAGATTTTTTTTCTTTTTTTTACAGCGTTAATCATGCAGCATAAATGACACAAAAATTTTTCTGCGGGTCGGTACGGTAACAACGATACCAAAATTGTTATATTTTTTTTGGTTTTTACACTTTTTTGCAATAAAACCCCCTTTTTTGGGGAATTTTTTTTTTCTCTATAGCTGCATTCAAAGTCCTGTAACTTTTTTATTTTTCTATGTACGGAGCTCTATAAGGGCTTATTTTTTGCGAGATGAGCTGTAGTTTTTTATTGGTACCATTTTTAGGGAATGTACGGCTTTTTTGATCACTTTTTTAGCGGTTTCTTTTACGCTTTTTGTCGTACAAAATAAAAAGCATGTTCAACTATTTGTACACGTCGTTACGGACGTGTCAATACCCAATATGTGGGGTTTTAATATTTTTTCATGCTAATATTAGAAAAAGCATAAAAAAAAGGTTTTTGTTTTTTTTTACACTATTTGAGTCCCTCTGAGGGACTTGCAGCACTGTGCCTATGATCGCTGACATACAGCTTGTACAGCGATTATGGGCACAGGCAATACAGGACGCCAGTGTCTGTTGCCATGGTGACAGGCCGGGCTCTCGCGATGACATCGTGAGAGCCGGCCGGAGACACAGAGGGAGCGCGATCCCTCTGTGAACTCTTGCCCGCGGCAGGGCAGGGGTTAACAGCGGGGGGCGCATCTCCGATGCCCCCCCGCTGTTGCAGCGGGACGCCGGCTGTGACTGACAGCCGGCTCCCGCTGCGGGATAGCGCGGGATCATAGGTGATCTTGCGCTATCCCCAGGACGTACCGGTATGTCCTGTTGCGGGAAGGGGTTTAATGCTCTATTAACATATAGCTCTTCTTTATAAAGCTAAGGGGATAAGCACCTACCAGACACCTCGGGCACCGCTTATCTCTGACCAGTCTGATCCTTACTTTCCACACAGACTGCCAGCCAGGCCCCGATAGACATGATAACATCTCTGAACCTTGGTAAAATAAGTAGGGGTTTCTAATATGAAATACTTGTGTATGACCCTGCCTACAGACTGTAGCAGCTCAGGGTAAAGACGCTTTCAATATGGAGAAATACTGAAGTGACTTCTGCCTAGAGGCAGTATATGTGTAAATTATATCAGTGCTTCCCACCTTCCAATATACGTGTTCCCACACTTCAGAAGGGCAATTGTCTTATACATTGATTTGCACAACATTTGTATTAATGACATAAGTCTATTGAAGGTGATGCAACTGCCGCATTCTATATGGGGAGATCGGGTGGTGAGCATTTTGGCCCAATCCACTGCTCCACCTCCTACCCCATCAGCACCGTTATTCCGACCTAATTTTTATCCTTGCATAAAATGAACGATAAATGAAAAGCGAACTATTCTCCTTCATCGTTCAGTCTTTGGCTCAAGTCTAGACTAAACAATTAGGCTGGGTTCACACAGGGCGGATCTGCCGCGGAATTTCACTGTGGCATATCCGCCTGCGGCCGCTAATCCCGGGATTAGCCAGCCATGTGGACGAGATTTGTCAAAAATTTCATCCACACGAGGCGGCCAATCCGTTGCGGCAAAGCCGGCATTGCGTAGCGGATTCCCAGGACGCAGCATGTCAATTCTTTTTTCATTGCCGCCTTGCTCCTCTGTATGGGAGAGCCATCCGCAATGGAAAAGCACACAGCGAAGCCGCTCCAAAACCCGCGGCCAAGTGCCGCGGGCTTTTTGAAGCTGCGCTTATCCCGCGGTTTTCCACTGCAGCAAAACAGCAAGATTTCTGCGTGAAACCGTCCCGTGGGAACCCAGCATTATCTCTTGGACAGTCGAAAATGGGACCTGGAAGTGGCAGATCAGAGTGATGACAAAAAAGAACACGGGCAGGTAATGTACCCCCTTCCCCCTCCAGTCCCAGGACAGAATTTTGTCTCGAAACTGGAGGGTCACTTTAAGACGCCTTCGGTAAAAGGTGCAAAGCACAGCTGCCAGGCTGGGTGCGTCTTCCAGCTCGCTGTCTTCACCTTGAATTCTGCGTGGGAGACAGGAAGCGACAAGTACACTTTCTCACAACTTTTGACAAACCACATTCAGCAGGTAACAATCCAGGGGGGTAAAATCAACAGTTGTGCGATTTTATGAAACCCACCCATAGATGTTGTGGATTGCAATCCAATACTCCTAGTTGAGGAGCCTGTAGTATTTCTACAGGAAGGTGTGATATAAAGAATAGATATGAGAGCAGATCCACAGTATTCTTCAGCCATGACTCCACGCACATTCTGCTACTAACCCTGGGATGACGCCAGTGCAAGACGTGCTCCACCCAGCATTTACATCTTCCATGAAACCCACATATAAGACGTTATTCATCCACCGCCTTAACTCTACCTTCTCCTTCGTCAGTCACTCAAGACACTGACGCCTCCCCTCCACGTCAGAACCAACCAGCTTCCCGTCTTAGGAGGTGTGTGACTCCACGCCTCCATGGAAAGAGCAGACAGAACATTTCCCACCAATTTAACCCCTTTACCTTTTACATGACATTGAGTTCTGGATACCCCCTGAAAGTCATATACAAAGCTGGAGGTTCAATACATCAATAGTCTTCACCTGTGGTTCTCCAACTGTTGCAGAACTACAACTCCCAGCATGAAGAAAAGCTGCAAATGGGTACAGCGGATATGGGAGAGCTAGAGGGTATGCATGCAGAGAAAACATCACGGCAGGATGAATGAGTCCATAAAGTGCCATGCCACAAAAAAAAAAATCAGCTCATCTAAACGGCCCCTTAATAGTGTGGGGAAGAACCCCCGTTAATACAATGGTTTGTCCCTATACAGATTGCATTCATCTAGTTTACACCAGATGTTCTGCCAATGAGCAAGTATTTGTATGCCTGCATATTAACCCTTTCCAATCCACTATCTGACGTCTTCCTACAATCTGATTGAAGCTTGCACAGCTCCAATGTCAAAAGACTTCCGACAGGGTATTCTTACCGTCCATTGCCAGCCACTCCGCTGTCGGGGCATCCCTGGCGCACACACACTAGCTTTAGCCAGCAAATGGCACCGTTGTATAAACAGCAAAAAAGAGAAAGCCTTTAAGGAGACCCTGAATCCTAAATTGGATTGGAAAGGGTTAATGCTACAAACAGCCATTGTATGAGCATTCGCGCAACTAGGGTATCAGCAGCTGATATTCACACGTACCATTGACTGGACAAGAACACTTTCATGCCCAATCACTGGTCCATATAAAAGAGCCTTAAAGCTATGTTCACACAAATCTGACAAGTACTGAGACTTAGATTTTTCACCACGGAATTAAACAATTTGTTACTCTATTGCTTTTCTGTGCCAAACCTACCCAATAATGAGCATGCCGCAGACTACAGCGTTCACAGGCATCTCCTGCTGCATGTGTATGTACCCCATTCTCTTGCATTCTCTTGAACATTAGTGGGTGTCCCTACCTCCTCCATAGTTACCCTGCACTCCATGCGGGTCCTCTCTACTAGTCATCTGAAGGGTCCTATGTCTCTGTACTGAGAGGACGTACTCATGGTTTATACTTGGAACATTTGGTGACATCGCTATGAGAATCTGAAGGTTCAATAAACATATCTCAGCCCACTGAGAATACTACGTGCCCGGAGGTTTCCGAGAAGCTCTTTAGATGCTGCACGACGGTAACGGTTCAGTCACACATTATGGGTTTTGCCATAATTTTCTGAAATAATTGAAAATGGCTTTCGGAAATGGTGCATTATGGGATATAACAAAAAACAAGGTATTTATATTGGAATTTTTCCAATTTCCATTTGCCATAATCAAAACCCTACTAGCTCAGAACATGATGGTGTTATTAAGGGTTTTAGAAAGGGTATGTTAACATTCCATCAAGTGTATTTGTAATGCTACAAAGTATCTAAAATACAAAATGAAGCAACTTTGCAAATAGTGTTAAATGAAAAATCTCCATCAGTTGTCCTCTCTTACACCCTAACTAACTGACAAACAATAGAAGGGGGGGGGGGGGGCTTCCGTGTTTTGCTTTGATATGTTTTGTTGCTGAGAGGCTGAAGAACCTATAAATATATAATGCTGCCTTGTTATTTTTGGAAAAAGTTCAATAAAAACATTCAAAGAAAAAAGAAAGAAAAGGGGGCAGATGGAAAGTTGTAATCATAACTGCAGGATCAGACTACATAGGGTTTGTTTGTAGTCTGTAACCATGGAGACACAAGCTTGGACACAAAAGATGGGATATTTTTTAATTAGGTGTTTGCAAAGTTGCTTCGTTTTTTTTATTTCACATACATTGGAGCAATTCATATAAAAGTGGCTAACATAACCTTTATGCAAGACTTAACAGAATTAAATAAAGTTGCAGGACTGTGCCCATGTACAAAAAGAGTAACGGGGGCAATTTAAAATATATGCCCCAAAATGCCATCTCCACAGCAGCAAATCAGAAGAGCTCCTGGTAACTATTCTACCCACTTAGCAATGTCCTTTTCCCCACTCACTGTATCATGGAACTCGAACGACTCGGACGCCAAGTTTTAACCCTCTCAGAACCAATTCTCCCGGGAAGTTACTGTGTCTCAGAACAACATGCACCAAAGCTGAATATGCATATATAGTACCTGCCAGGACTGTAACATTGGCTATAGGTGCTCCATTCCTTATATACCTCCACCATGGACCATCCTTCCTGCTGAACAGAGCTGGATCAGTCCATGTGATGAAGAAAGAGACTAAGGATTTCCCATGCGACTGCTTGATGCTTGCAGCATTAAATAGGGGAGGTAGGGTGACCCAGAACACGTCTATGTAGAAGGGAAAGACAGGAACCATGTGAGCAGACCATGCCCAGCCAAAAAAGGTTCATGCATAGCTGGAAGTCTGATTGAGGTTGGTAACACACAGGGAGGGGGATTGTACCAAGTGAATCAGTTCTAATAAAACAAGACAAGCGGTTAATCAGATCCATCATATTTGTATGGAGAAACATGCACATAGCTGGCACATTATTACACCTTCCATAGCTGCTGAAACAACAGCAATGTTCACATGGTTCTGGAGGATTACAAGCGCTGAAGTTTTGTCTGCAGGGTTTTTTTTTGGGAATTTGCAAAATAATAGATAGAAAGTATTAGTTTAAAAGGTCCCCCCAAAAGTTAAAAATAAAATAAAACGGAGGTACAAAAGTTTTTTCTTCTGCACCTGAGATGCTGCCAAGGAAAATGCAAGCTGAGAATGATTTTATGAATGTCCTACAACATCTTGAAGACATGGAGACCTGCAGATTTTCTTTTAAATGAGATTCAGAATAGATTTTGTAACACAGTATCTGAATAAGTGACTGAGATCATTAATGGAGAAATGGTGCCTGCAGATATTTGCAGTTTGAAACTAGACAGCAGGTGACTCAGACGCTACCCCCCCCCCCCCCCCCCCCACCACCACCAAGTGACATCAGAAGATCATGAGAACACCCTGTAAGAACATTCAGTAATAGGTATAACATTCCCCCAGGGTAATGTGTTATTCATCCTCTTCCTAAACTGCCTTGAGCGTGTTAATACATGTTCACAACTAGTGTTTAAGCTGTAATCCCAACACAATGTAAATCAATCTTCAACTCCTGTACCACACACCATAATGCCATGAATGAAAAAGAGGTGAAGACGATATAATAATCAAAGACTCGGGATGCAACATAAACACTTATCTATGCTACACACAAAATACCTACCATCTACCCAATCCTCCTCATAGGGTCCCAAAAGTTGACATCCTACAAATGCATAAAAAGGAAACCTAAACAACCTCGGTCAGTCTAAAGGCCCAAAAGAACTCATCTGCTGGCAAATCATAATATGAAAGGGACAACATGCGGTTCAAGGGGGCCCAGGGTTCTTCCAAACTGTAGAATGGGGCAGATATATCAGCTAATGTTACTTTGCCAGAATTGTCTGTATGATAGATACCATTTCAGCTCCATTCAACTAGTTTTTGGTTGAGGAGACCAGATTTAAAGGGAACTTATTATGAAGTCTGATTTACCAGCAGAATGTTATAAAGCAGGAGATGATCAGAGGGATATATATTTTTGTGGGAAATGATTCAATATAACTTGTAATTCATACAATTAAATTCTTGCTGACTCTGGGTAAGGAGTCCAGTGGGCGGTCCTATTAGTGAGCGTTCCGTGTTTAAATGTACATACATAGATAGTGGTCAATAACTGATAGCACCGCCCACTGGACTCCAACGCCCAGAAAGAGCAGACATTAAAAAGAAGAGAAATTACATGTTGCATTGAATCTTTTCCCACAGAACTACCTATATATCAATCTACTCAGCCCTTCTGTAAGCTCAATATGACAGGTTTCCTTTAAAGGGCCACTCCTAGGAACTTTTTATCCCAGGGTTCAATTACAATAAAGTGGCCCTTCAATAATAAGCATAGTGATACATGATAACACATGGAAGATACAAGCAGTTTTCTGTTTACCATCCCTTACTTTTAAGAAAAGCACAGAACATTATGAAAAGTTATGTAAGATGTTTCAGAACTAACTATCATGATCATTCAGCTACTCATGTGGAATGAGGCTCTGATGAAGTAAAGAAGTAACAGCGTTACAGTAAAATGGCCTGTTGATGCATGCGATGTTCAAGGAACATCAAGTGTGCAAAACTGTCCACTGAACACTTAAATTGCACCCTATGGAGGTCACAATGGTTAAAGAGGTGGTATAGTATCGGTTATGTTGGAGCCGCTGGGAGTAACAGCCCAAATATCCATCCTCAATTTCAATGTAGATGCTCTAAAGCCCAAACTAAGAATGGAAATGCATCTATTGAAATCAATGGGTATCCATGCCATTCACTGTTTGCAATGTGACAAGCTTCTTTTCAGGGATGAGAGCTAGGAGTCCCAATTTCAGTGTATACCCCCCTGATGTGGGCAAGTGGATGGGTATGGCAGCAGTTTATCAGCTCCAGGAAAGCATAGGGGAAAAAAATGGGACCTCTGTCTTCTATTGCACCTCCGGCTCCGACCACAATGTGATAGAGGATCGGAAGGGTTCTCCATCGATTTCAGTGGGAAACCTTGTATGCACATCGTACGACATGCGATACATTAAAGATCCCATTGAAATCAACAGGCGATGCTTTGCGAGGAAAAGATAGGACATGCCGCAATATTATTTCTCACACCACATGGCTCATGTAGGACTCCATTCAAAAGAATAGGGTTCATATTTGCACGGGATTTGTGTGTTTCACAACAGACAAATCACGTGCAAGTTTCTCAACCGTGTGAAAGCGGACGTAAAGAGATACATTAAACAAAAATTAATACTTGTACTTGAAGATCATGCAATTTTCTAAACAGTCTCCTTAGCTTAAAATCACTCTGGTGATTTTTTCCCCATTCATTATATAACTATCCCCCCAGTATGCATTATTTGTATTTAAAAAAACCCTAAAAAAATAAAACAAGCACCTAGAAGACGTTCTCATTGTGCTGCAAAACTCGGCATGCAGTTAACAGTTTGAGAGGGGCGCATAGTTGGAATGTGAGGAGCTGGATGGTCTTATCAATGAATTACCACCACCCGGCCCGTTCTGACCAGACTTCTAGGAGGTGTTGGGACCAATGGATGGGTGAGGGCACACAAGGTGATCGGGCTCAGGGCGCCCTCGACAGACCACTAGTGGAGAGGAGTGTCTGATCATCCGACAAACACAAGCAGCTCCAACGGTTTCATTATCCGCCAGACCACTGGCACCATCATCACAGGCCGCCCGCCTGTCAGAACCATTTTCAGGTGCTTGGCTGACGCACGGTCTACCAACATGAACATGGACTTTTTACAACAGTGACCCTTAGATGAAAGGAACCTTGTAAAGACATGCACATCTTAGAAGTTACGTCATCATCTGCTTATTTACTTATGTATCAATTTGACATGAAAAAGTACTTGACTTGTATTTTCTAGCTGTATTTATCCGGATTAGACGTTAATCTCTGTATTACATGAAATACCAACCCTACATGCCTAGTAACTCACTAATCAGTAGTCCGTCCAACTTGTTCAGCCTGAGACCTTAACCCCTTAAGACGACCTCCCAGCTATCCTGACGGCTCTATTTTAGTAAAGATTTATCATTTCCATACTGGAACAATTCTGGAGCGTGGTACCCTGGAACTCTGCACTGGGCAGGTCCTCTGTTAATGCCTTCTAGAAATGTATGAATACATTGACAAGTGGGTGTTACCAGTTGGTGGTATGCATATGCACCCTGCTGCCATCCAGTCACTGCTGCCAGTGTGAACTCTATAGGGACACACCCCTTGTCAATATATTCAAATATCTGAGAGGACTAACGGGGAAACGGCACAATGTGGAATAGTAGAATAGATGGGAGAAGCGTAGGACACAGATATTCAATGTTCCAACATTTGTGGAATTATGTTTTGTGAGTTTTGACAAAGTCTAAGGTCCATTGTACACAATGCGATGCTGCACAGTATGGCGGGATGCAGACCTCATTTTCTTGTTTTTTGAATGCGAAAAGGATGCTGGTGAGGGTGCAATGGATGTAAAGATGCATGGTAACTAGAGATGAGCGAGCATACTCACTAAGGACAATTACTTGATCGAGCATTGTCCTTAGCGAGTATCTCCCCGCTCGGCAGAGAAGGTTCGGCTGCCGGCGCGGGTGACAGGTGAGCTGCGGCAGTGAGCAGGTGTCTTACCGCAACTGTGTTTTCATTGCAGGGCTTTGGAATGGACTATCACTTTTCACTTATCTGCCGTCACCAACGCATTCTACAATATAAATCTACAAAACTGCAGGTCCTGTTTAAGAATGCAAAAAAAGTGGACTTTGATCATTCTCTCCCCGAGCCCTTTATTTAATTACGTACAGAACATCATGCTTTTTAATACTTCGTATTCCATATCATTATTAGTGTTACAGTGGATTTACACATCACACTTGCTGCGAACCTTTGGTTGCAACATCAAAGTATAATATGTCAGTGAATTGGCTTTTAACAAACCCCATTCATTCAGTGCAAAAAAACCAACCAACCAAACAAAAAAAAAAAAACCACTGTGGATTTTAGGCATGCAGTATGTCCTGTTGCAGAAATGCAGAGCATTTTCACCACAGATTTCATTCATTCATTACAATGCTGCATCTGAAAAAAAAGGGGCCGCACTTTGCAAACACGAGGAAAAAAACTACATTTATCATCATTCCACATGGGTGATTGTAATTTTGCCGCAAGAAAATCATGGCAAAATTGCTTATGTATTCCTGCGATTTTTGAGCATCTCCGCTGCTTTTTCTTGCAAAATCATCAGAGCTGCTCGCGGTTTTAAAACGCGATTTCGATTTGATTTTTTTTTTAGAAAGTCAATAGGGCTTTCTAATGTTAAAAACGCATCGCAACACAGGTTTGTTGCATTGCGATAAAAAGGAGGCTCGGCATAGGGAAACATGGGAGATTAAAAAAAAAAGAAAACGCACATCGCAAAAAGATAGGACATGCCGTGATTTTTTGCTCTCACAACATGGCATGAGTGAAAACATCACTAATGGGAAGGAAACCATTGTTAATTCATTGCTTTCATAATCGGCTTTTTTATTGACTCTCACATGACACAATTTTCTCGCCCGTGTGAAACCAGCCTTAAATTATGCCAAATCTGCACCAAAATTCTGGTGCAAATTCTGAGGTGCATGCAGCCAACGGTAGTATAAAGTTAGACTAAAGCATCTAAAGATGTTCCACATTCACCATCAGCATGAGTCACTGTGATGAATTTGGTGCATTGTCCAAGTGTCCGATTACACCAAAGAGACGGTGATGTCAGAGTTCGCTCATTCCCTCGGCAGCCTGTTTATACAGGCAGATACATCGTTGGCTTGGTCAAATGAGAAATCGTTCAGTCGTTCACCTTCGCTGTGTAAGTGCTGAGAACGACTGAAGGATTAGTGAACGAGCAAACCATGATTTGTATGCCTAAAATGAACGAAAAGTTAACGATGATCATTTGTCGGCCAGTCATTGGCTGTGCTTAGACTAAACCATTCAGTTTAGCTCGTTTGAACGATATTGTTCTGTCTAGAAGGGGCGTTAGTTTGCACTGTCTAATTAGACAGTCTTAGCAAATATGCCCCAATGTGTGGAAGCAGCTTCACACTGACAGGCAATCAGGACGATCCAACCAGATGTCTTTTAGTGAGAAGCAGAGGACTGATGGAGTAACGCAGGAGTGGGTTTATATGTAGTCGGATACCACAGAGACATAGTATCTGTAGACACAAAAACATTTTTAAATGAAAACTACTTGTAAAGCGGCCCTATTTTTCCCTTTTAATGTAGCTTTATTTAGAGGGTGTATGTCCCTTTAATTAGCTCATCTTACCAGAATGACGATCTACAGGCAGATCTCATGATGGATACCACATCTCTCATTGTTCGTTCTGCAATTTTTGTAAAAAAAACATGCAAAATGACCGAGCCGAGAAGCCGAGCCGCCACACAGAAACCACTGAACTCCCCTCTAAATTATTCAGAGTGCTAAAAATGGTGCTGACTCTGTAACTGCCCTTTAAAAATGGATGAACCCTGCGTGGCGGAGAAATGGTCTTTAATGTACCAGCTACACAAGTGAGGTGCATACAGGGACTATGGGCTTTTTCAAGCATACCTGGTAATTAGAGACTAATGAATTGATCTAAGCTGGCACTTCACTTCTGTGTCACCTCCATATTCATGGGTCAAGAGGGGTGTCGTCTCTCCTTAAGGAGAACACCCAAAAAGTGTGTGGAGACACCTAGGGAGTGGGTGCGTCAGGGATGGCATCATCTTTCCCCAAGGAGAGCACCCAGAAGGGGTGAGAGAAGACACCGGAAAAGTGAGTAAAGAGACTTAAGGCCATGCACGCACTTCTGGGTAATTTATGCAAATAAGGAAGATGGAACACTACCTCTGCAGCGCCACCTGTTGGATGGCATGTCATAGGCAGGTTGTGCTAATACTACCATAAGCTTGTACAGGTCATGAATAAGACTGGGGCTACTTGGTAACTTTGTCGCGCAACCACTGATTGCTGTGTAGCCCTGCGCACTCATTGAAGTCAATGACATCACAGTGCGACTCAAATGTTACCATGAGCTGCAAATCCCCCAAAAATATCCACCAAGATCGTGGCAACTTGCGAGTCTCACTGTGACCACTTTAATTTCAATGAAAGGGAGAGATTGCAGGCCTATCCAGTGATCTTTGTTTGTACGACGCCTGTAGCCCTGGCCTAGGCGGAAAACGAAAATCACCCGAAACTTCAGGCATTATAGTTAAACCGTGAGGTGCCTACTTGGTGACTACATGAAAGCCGTTCAGGCCATGAGACTTAGCGACAGAAGACAAGCTTGTCCATTACATAATTGTATGTCTGCAGGATACACCAACTATGTGATGTGGAGGGAGCAGACTGACTGTTTCAGCGCCCCCTAATGGGGTAGACAAGGGTTAGGCATGTTGGACTTCAGAGGCAATTCTAGTAGCCATTTACTACCCATGCCAATAAGAACGCTCGGTCAACCACAGCATATTTATAGTGCATTCAGGGGAAGAATGGTTATCTAAGGTGTAACGCAAGCTTATAGGGTTTGTCCAAGAAAGATATTGGTGGCAAATGTCTAGGATATGCTGGGAATATCCAAGAACAGCCTCCGACACAGATCACAATATGTTGGCTCCATGCATCCACATAGTTGGCCACGGACTATAAAGGGCCAACCATGCAGGCTCTGAAGCAAGCTGGTCAGAGCTCGGATACGGAAAGATCTGTTTAGCTTTGAACATGTTTATAAAGGACCTTCCAGAAGTCTCCAGTGTCCTGTACCCGAGTATGGTAAGATTGCCCCTGCCAGGATATACGCTGCTCTTGATTCCCTCGCCATACCGCATTACCTCTACCAGGCCTGAAATTCCCCCGTACATAGATACTACAGCACAAGTGTCTCATGGTGTTATGTAGGACAGAGCCTATAGATTCCAGTTGGTGGCCATGGCCTACTTAGAGTTCTGTAATAGTAGGATGGTTCAGAGTAAAGTGACAGCATTAGGTAACACATCTACTTCCTCTTTAGGATTTACATAAATTCCATTAAAGCCACATCACCAAGAGATACTATTAAAAGGAAGCAGCAACACGGAGTTGTAGAAAAATAATAAACTGAAATCTGCTCAGAGATGTAGAAGAACAGAAGAAAGAAGTCATCCTCTTCTCACCCGGTCCCCCACAGCCCCGTTCTGATACCGTAGTGCCCGGCCGCCTCACACGGCACTCTTGTCCCAGCTCCAGTAATAACATCTAATTACAGGGAGGTGGGACGGCTCCAGACAGTTACTGGCGGCTCCCAAGCTGGTAATTGGCTGCAGCAGTCATAGGTGACTGGGCATTACCGCTGGAGCCAGAAGAGTGCTGTCGGGACCAAGCACTGTCAAAACTGGGTGGGGGAGGGGCAGACAAGTATTTCCCTTTTTTTTTTTTTTTACAGCAGAGATCTAGACCATAGTGATCAGACACAGACCGGTGCTGGGAACTTGCTAACAACTTCAATGAAGAGTTGTGGTTACTATCAAGAATATCATAATAGATGACGTGGAGTCATACTCTGGATTACAATTAACAATGAAAGACGTTTGCCCACTGAAGACATCCTTCCCCCAGTGATCCTGAGAACGGCGCACGCCTAATGCCCCATATGAATGGGGCGACTGAGCACATGCCAGGCTACTGCTCTATGCACTTCTATGGGGCGGGGGGAGATTGCTGAGCTCCCTAGAAGTGAATGGAGCAGCGGTCCAGCAGATGTACTATTGCTTCATTCATTTGGTGTGCAGTGTTCTCTGAATCGATGGGGGTCCCAGCGTTTGGACCCCCAACGATCAGATACTTGTCCCCTATTCTGTAGATAGGGCATAAATGTCATTAGTGGTAAAATCTGTTTAAAACAGATTATATTTGTTCTGGGGAGAACAAAGAGTAGCATTATGTAGAAGGGAAAATGTCCCTGCGTTACCAGAGTATTCGTTTAGTACTTCCTTGTAGCTTTAAAAATGAATGTTCCTGATACAGAGAATTCCCCGTAGATGTCCTATGGAGCAGAATACAGACTGCCAGTTACTCTATGGGGCAGCTGGTATAACAGGTATGCAATACTCTATAAGTGCCGGTTAACCAAGGCTGGACCTATATTATAAATGAACTATCTGCACAGACATACCCTACAGCGATCATACACTAGCCCCAAACACATGCCGTTACAGCAAGCTTTCAAGCCAATTAGGATGTCTGAGGAAGGACCCTAAGTAGCTTCAAAAGCTTGTTGGAACATCTCTTTTTTGTTAGTCATTAAAAGGCATCATATCTCCAAAATTACATGTTTCCCCAACGGAGAACAATTATATTGTGCTACTGACTGACACGCTAACACGCTAACGAACCTTTCTCTCGTCTGTAATACACATTGACGGCAGCCGAAAAAAAGCCAAACCTGATGGAATGTGAGCAAACAGAAGCCGTTTTGTTTGCTTTTCATTTTTTTCAAAACCCCATTGAAATCAATGGAAAAAAACAAAACATCTGTTTTTAGTTCCGTCTTATTTCAGCTTCTTTTATTCATTTATGCAGCAGAGAGACGGAGACCCAGAACTACCCCCCCCCCCCCCCCCCCCCCCGCGCCCAACGCAGGAGTGGCAGCAGCAGCAAACTGTTCGATATCAGCGGTTAGGATCAGGCAGGAAAAGGTTTTGGAGAAATAAAGAGTTTAAGAAATAACGTTTTTGGTTTTTTTTCACGCATATGTATTGGTCAAATGAAATTAAAAAGTGGTGACAGGTAACAGACAGGTACCAAAAAAAAAAAAATATATATATATATCAACCAGACAGAGCCCCTCATACTGATGTTGGGGCTTTCAGTCACAATTCGGTCTCTCTGGTCCGTTTTGAGAACAGAGAACATAATTAAAGGTTTCCTTTTTTCCTACTAATTTCAACAACAGCGGAGTCTGCAGCGCCACTTGTTCTTGCAAGAAATGGAAGCGGGACAGACCTAGAGCTGACAGCAGCCCGCTATTCTGAAGACCCATTCAAATCAATGGCAAAAACCCCCAAACAAACAAAAACAATACACTAAAACGTTTACTTTTGTATTCCTGCTCCAAAAACGGCCCAGAAAGCCAGAGCTGTGACTGGGAGCCCCGCGGCAGGTCCCAGCGGCCCTAAAGCAAACCGACATTTTAAAAGTCCCATAGAAATCATTGGATCCATTTTTTTCCAGGATGGAACAAGAAAGTGGCGCGCCAATGTGACCGGCCAAGCCGATCCTCTGACTTCTTGCCTCCGCTCCGCTCCTTCATAAACGGCCCGTGTATAATGGTTAGTAGTAGGGCATCTCTGATAGCAAATAGGAATATCAGACCTTTACATGGAAGGTCTTCTTCTTCCTTTAAAGCTGGCGCATTTTTACCGCCCCGATTGCTATACGCCCATCAGACGCTGTGGGACACCTTACGTGACATTGTGGAGGGGGTATTCTGGGGGGTCCGCCGGCACAGACCATGCGGGTTGGCTTCTTACATCTGAGCACTTGTCTTCACGGAGATCAGCGACTTCTAGAATGACTCCCCCCCCCCCCCCCCAAGACATTCATTTACAAATGGGGTTCAAAGACCCATAAAAAGAGAAGGCTGACTTTTTCTCAGATTCCATACATTTTGATGTAATATACGCAGCGCCACTTTATACCAAACTGCTTCCCCGGTTCAATAACCTACAAAACCCCACTAAGGTGACCAATGAAGCATCAGCCCTGTATGCAGGCGCTCCCTGCCAGTGGCACTGTATAAAGCACATGCCAGCCGTAACCTAGGAACAGCGGCAGCAGCCACCTCAGCACTGTATAGCATAGCGCCCGCCCGCAGCCCTGTCACTGCCTCCACATGCTTGCTATGACAGGACAGCAGTGCTGACTGACTGCACCCTCCCGCCCGTCAGCATACATACCTGTCAGTCCGTATAGTATCAGCTGTGTTATCCGCACTGGACCCAGGATAATGTCACTACACCAGAACACGCGTGGAGGTTTTACTACAAACGCTAGAGACCCGGCTCGCACAATCCTGTCTCCGGTATAGGCGCCATTTTGTTGTCTCCATTTCCATTCACCCGCTCTTTGCCGCGGTCTACAGTAAGATGGCGGCCGCTCAGAGACTGCTTATTGCATCAGCCAAATCTTATTGGAGGACGAATCCTAACCCTTAGCATGGCGTGTGTCGCTCTGGAGCTCCGAGGATGGCCGGCCCTGGGGGTAGTTACAGTGGTGGCTGCACCTGAATGGCAGCTGTGTGCAGCACAGGGACACTTTCATCATTAGGAATCTGTATCCTCCTGTGCCAGCCTGCTCCACCTCTATATACAAACGTTGCATCAATGGCAGATACTGATTGGATAATCCTGACTATCTAAGGCAGGGTTCCCCAACTGCAGTCCTCAGGGACCCCTACAGGTCATGTTTTCAGGATTTCCTCAGTGTTACACAGGTGATGTAATTATTGTGGGTGCCTCAGACATTGCCACAGGTGTTCTTACTATAGGAGAAACTGAAAACATGACATGTTGGGGGTCCCTGAGGACTGGAGTTGGGGACCCCTGATCTAAGGGATATCACCGCTGAGCCCACACCAATATGGCGGTTCCCAACATCTAAACACTGTGACATGTAAAATAAAGATGAAGTCTCCACGACCTCCTCGTTCTGTGCACAAGTGACATATTAAAGGGGTTGTCCCGCGCCGAAACGGGTTTTTTTTGTTTTTTTTAACCCCCATCCCCCCCCCCCCCCGTTCGGCGCGAGACAACCCCGATGCAGGGGTTAAAAAAACAAACCGGGTAGTACTTACCCGAATCCCGGCGGTCCGGCGTCTTCATACTCACCTGCTGAAGATGGCCGCCGGGATCCTCTCTCTCTGTGGACCGCAGGGCTTCTGTGCGGTCCATTGCCGATTCCAGCCTCCTGATTGGCTGGAATCGGCACGTAACGGGGCGGAGCTACACGGAGCCGGCATTCTGCACGAGCGGCCCCATTGAAGACAGCAGAAGACCTGGACTGCGCAAGCGCGGCTAATTTGGCCATTAGAGGCCGAAAATTAGTCGGCACCATGGAGACGAGGACGCCAGCAACGGAGCAGGTAAGTATAAAACTTTTGATAACTTCTGTATGGCTCATAATTAATGCACAATGTACATTACAAAGTGCATTAATATGGCCATACAGAAGTGTATAGACCCACTTGCTACCGCGGGACAACCCCTTTAATCAGTATATATCAATGTTTTTAAAAAGTGACAAGGGGTTCCGAAATCTCTTACTTAAAGGGGTTGTACGAAAATCAACTTTTGTTATATTACCTATCCAGTATGATCGTGGGGGTCTCACTGCTGAGAAGCCCACTGATACTGATAACGGCGAGCAGGAGAGAAGCCGCCGTCCCACGCGCAGAGACCTTAGTGAAACTAAGCAGAGTGCAGTGAGCGGGGGATAGGACAGGACCGGGCAGACCGACGGAGAGTGGACAGTACGGGACCACAGCTGAGCTGTCACCCTCTCAGTGATGGCACCTGGGGCGTTCCGCACCTGCCGCACCTGGCTTCCTACGCCACTGAGTACAGTGAGTCCACAGTGAGGAAGAAAGGGCAACAAGGGACCCTCATTCTTCATATCAGTGGGAATCTCAGCATTGATTAGACTTTTATCGTTTATTCTATGGATTGGTTATAAAATTCGATTTTCAGGGTGCGTTCACACATAGCGGATTCTGGCACAAATTTCGATGTTGAATTTGACAGATTTTGGTGCCAATTTTTCTGATTTGGAAATTCCCCCCCCCAATCCACTACATGTGACCCATAAGCCATTTCCGACAGCCAGTTTTGGCATGACCATTTTGTTTACTTATCCTGCCTTCCAAGAGCCGTAACCTTCTCATATTTATCAACAGAAATGAATATGAATGTGTGATAACTATGAATGAATATGAATGTGTGATAACTATGAATGAATCTGAATATGTTTTCTGCTGGACAAGTTGCATTTTTAATGCTTTCTGTGTGTAATAAATGCTGGTTATTTTAAGTGACGTCAACAATTTTCTTGCTGACGCCTGTTCACAGGGCGCGGATATCTGAGAAAGAATGACCTTAGCATTGTCTGGAACGTTTACTTATTGCTCAGCGCAGCAAAGTCTTAATTCTGTTTGCTTTTTAACGACAGAACATCAAATACCAGAATAATACCTCGCTGCAGCCTTACGTACACAGTAGCCATGTCATCACCCGCATTATGACAGTTTCTCTTGCTAATTATGCCAGATTTCACAGAATTGTTCTACTCCATTCCCAATGGTCTGGACAGAATATTGTAGAACTTTACAAAATTCTAAAAAGAAACCGTATAGTACAAGCAAAAAGCATAAATAAACCTAAACAGAAATAATCAGACAAAAAATCACTAAATTAAGAGTAAAGTGAGATACTGTAGTAAATGCGAAGTTATCAGAAGTTCTAAACCAGGAAGAAAGATATATATAGATATAATATAAATACTATAGGAATAGATGCCTAAAAAATGCCTCCCCCTCCCTTCTCTTTCCTGCTTCCATAGGAGTCTATAGGACCCGCCGGCGTATATTGGCCAGAACTATGTTTATGCGTCGGTCGCGTATATGTTCTATTTTTCACATTACCAGTGTATTTACGCGCTGTATATTCGCCCGTGTGAATGGCTGCATTGGAAACCAATGCTTCACATGGGTACCGCATATGCGGCCAGGCATTAAAACGCGGCGTATGCAGATATAATGACTAAATATGGTCTGCGAGGAATATTCAAACTCCTCCACTACCAAGAATGGCTCAGTCAGGTCTGTGCTGCTTTAAGAGTTTCAGTCAGTTTTCATGACAAGTGTAACAGATCCCCTTAAAGGAGCCCTGCTTAAAGTAACAATCGAGGGCATACTCCTCTCTCTTGGGGCCCCGGGAGGCAGATAACAACTGGCTGGGGCATTGGTGGTTGCTGCCAGGTAGACGGGCTAGGCGGAAGCGTGTGTCCCCAAACTTCTGGCATCATGGTAGCCAGGAAATGACCACTGATGCCAGGAGCGCCAACGTTTATGCTGCGGCCGCAGTGGTCACATGCTTCTGCCCGGTTCATCTATACAGAAGCCAACAGCGATTCCAGCGCTAGGTGTCAGTTGTGGCTCGTCGACGCAGGAGAAGTGTGCATGCCATCTTTATTTTTATTAGGCAGGACCCAGCTGGGGTATGGGGTTGTGTTTTAATGACAAAACCCTTTTAACATGTTCACAGGCTGAGCGGTAATGTGTATAACCAGCTTTTAAAGGGTTGTCCTCTCTAACTCTCCATAACAGCCTTTCGTTGAGTATGTTTCCCGGTAAGCGGCTGATCGAGGGGATTTCCAGCAGTGATTGTTGCCAGGGCATGTTTTCCTTTTAGCAATACACATTGCAGAATGAATTAATTAACTTTAATGTTCCTTTGGTTGTGCAACTAAATTGCAGGTGATGTTGAGTGTTTTCATTCTTTGCTCCAAACATTTATCTAGTGGTAGCGGTCTAATTTCTGCTGTGCCGATTCACACAAAATAATTATTTCCACTCCCCTTGGTCGGCTTTTGTTTCTTTTTAATTTTGTTAGGCCACCTGCATATGGGCGGATCGGAACCGGCATGTGGGATTCCCGCAGCCGAGTTCGCCCTGGAGCCAGACCTGCTTACCTGTCCGGTTTCTTTCTTCATCTTCTCCTGTGCTGCCAATGTGCCGGGCGGCACATACGCAGTACAGGGGACGCCACGCCTTCGCTATGGCAATGACGTGGCCTTCTGTGCTGCATATGTGCCGACCGGCGCATGCGCAGTTGAGAGGACGCCTCGCCATAGCAATGACGCGGCTCCTGCCACCATTCCGCATTGATGATTGCAGAATGGTCACGGCACGGACAGCTTCCATTGACTTCAATTGAAGCCAGTCGTGCGCAACCCCCGGCAAATCGCAGCATGCTGTGATTTCTTTCTCGTGAGCGGAAAATCACGATTTCCACTCGTGGGTAGGAAATTGGGTTTTTCAATAGCGTGCTATGGGCTGGATTTGCTGCGAAATCCGGAGGCGGAATCCCGCTCTGTATTGCAATGCAAATCCGCCCGTGGACAGGAGGCCTTAGGCTGGGCTCCCAAAAGCAGGTCGTATTCCCATAAGGGAGATCCGCAGCAGATTTTGGCTGTGAGCCTGGTCAGTGACCCTGCGTACCTCCACTAACTGTACTGCGTATGTCCATGGAGGCATGCAGGCAGTCATGCAGAGTTTTTTCATTGTTTATTTGTATTTCCTGTGCTGTCGCTTAGCGATGATGTGGGTACCCGCAGCCCATACACAGTGTTAATAGCGTATGGACTGCATGTGGGATAGCCTACATTGACATCAATGGAAACCTGTTAATTGCAGAATGGCAGCAGTGGTTGCACAAGAACGGTGCTGCTCCTTTCATGTTAATGGGACCACTGGAGGTAGCCACTTGAACTTTGCTATCTGTGGCAATCACATTGAAATGAATGGAGCGGTAGTATGCAAATATGACTGCTGCTCTGATCATTCTTTGATGCCCCAGGCCCCGTTCTTGTGAAAAGGTTGGGGTTTTCATCAGTCTGACCCCCACAGATCTGCAAGTTATCATCTATCCTGTGGATAGTGCAGCGTCCGAGGAGCCAGGACTAAAACCCAGGACCAAGTGCCGTAAATTTACAGTGCTGGTCCTTAATGGGGTAACAAACTGTGTGTTAACCTGCTGGCAATGTTTAAGGACTTGAGCCTCCAGTCTTTCGGAAGTGTTGTTCATTACTACATGACTGTCTTTGCTTAGAAGGTAAATAAAGTTTGTTTTAACAGCATGTTGGGTCTTCTGTCACAAGCCTATTCCTGCTATAATGACAGACTGTGACAAAGCATATTTTAGCCACCATGGCTCTGATAGCAAAGCTCAAGGCAACAACTCCAAGACTCCTCTTGCAATAGAAGAGAGCCTTAGGCTGCCTGTCCACGGGCATAGCGATATCCCGCGGCGGATCTCCGCCGCGGGAGCTGCCGCCAGGGAGCAGGAGCCAGCTGATGGATCTCCGCGGTGAGCCTATCTGAGAGATAGGCTCACTGCAGAGAATCGCGGCAATTCGCTTATACTGCGATTTGCCGTCTGCCAGCAAAAAATCGCTATGATTCTCCGCTCGTGGACAGGGGGGGTTGTGCTTTCCATTGGAACGCTATGGAAAGCGTTCATTGCTTTCTCCACGGCCGGATTATCGCTGCGGGGAACGCAGTGAAAATTCGCCCGTGTACAAGCTATGCTGACAGCTGAGGTAAGGCGCCTACCTGCCAGACTGGCCAGTATGTTTCCTGGGATGTCAGGCTTATGCTTCAGAGGATGTGGAGGTGAGGGTTCCTTCCTACACATTTGGTGGAATTGCCCCAGGCTTCATAGGTTCTAGATCCAGGTATATACTTTAATATTTTCCATTACAAACCTGTCACTACAAAAATCGCCATCGGAAGCTCTACTGGGTAAACAAATTCCTAACACCCCCAAACACACACAAATGGATATCCTATTGCTTCCTAGCTGCACAGATCGCAATCGTCCGCTCCTGGAGGAAAACCTCAGTTAGGATTGACTTTGTGAAAACTAAATTATCAATGGTCAACGAGAAGCTGGCAGCTATTCTAATGGATCGGGAAGGGTTGTACGAAAAAACTTGGTCGTCCTGGTACCATTATTCGCAGACTGTGCGCCTATGGAACCCAACAGCCAGAGCTTTGACCCTTCCAGGGCAGTCTAGTTTACCTTTAAGTATTTAATCTACTTCCCCAACAGATTTCTGAGGAGCATGGGTCCAGCCAGGTTAATAGAATATGTTTATTTTTATTTTTCCTTAACAGGTTCACCCACATAATAAATCATATTACAACCTCATCCCTCTCTTCCCTTTCATTTTTTCCTTATGTGTTCCTCTTGTGTTCCCCCACTCGTTACTCTCATTTATGGTTCTCTAATGTTTAGACTGATTTATCTGATTAGGAGTTGCAGTAATTGAAGAAGTGAAAATTGGCACTTTACTTTTATTTTACTTTGTATGTTTATTAGAAATGATATCTGGCAATGTAACTCCTGATTTATCTGTTCAATCTACTTGCCGCTGGACTTTACACAGGACTGTAATGTTGTAATTCTTGATTAATATATTTGGAACATGGGATACTGGATGTGGACGACCTTTCAAAGGGGTCTACTATCACGGCTGTGTAGTACACAACACTCCTGGATAAATTGAAGGAGGCAAATGGAGTCTAAAAGGCGTGGAAAGTTGACCCGATGTGTCGCGTTTTTGCATGATGATGCCTTCTCCCACACAGCTGCCATCATCCAGAGCACACTGGCTGACCCAGTGCTGGATCATCCTCTTTATTCAAAGGATCTGGCACCCTTGGACTATCATCTGTTTCCTAACTTGAAGAAACCCCTTAAGAGAACCAAATTTGCCTGCATTTCTAAAGCAACTGCAGCAGCTAAATTGTTTGCCGCCCAACCAAAGAATTTTTTTCCTAGATGGGTTGAAGAATTTGCAATACCGCAGTCAGAAGTGCATTAATTTTCAAGGGGCCTATGCAGAATAACTGCGAAAATTCATTGTTCTATGTCAATTTGTTGTGGTCAAAGCCGAGGACTTATTAGCATCCCCTCGTATAATAGTGTCTATAGTCAGGAGCCGTCAGGAGTGTACTATCCATTGAGAAAAGTGAGCATTTTGTCTCAGATGGTAGCCTTCCCTAGCTGCAGGGGAAAAACAGCATTTTGCCACTACATTTTATGTGCCCCACATATACCTGTCAACCATTTACACCTCTACTTTGGGCAAGGGATAGCATTACAATGTCCACCTCAGGCAGCAGATTAATTCCCCTGCTTCATTATAAAACCTATGTGCTGTTCATTCAGGTTGCCATAACTGTGGTGTTGCAGATATGCTTCTGTCAACTGTGGTCTATTGTCGGTGTCAGGCCAGCCTCCTTTAGCAACTCATATAATGCAGCCCACTGTGAGGCTGCATTCTCACATGACACTTGTATAGTGTTTTTGGTGTTCACATTAATTACACATCGAAACTACTGCTTTTTGTACCCCAAAAGGCCTCAGATTTGCAATGCGGTTTTCAGCTGATCCATTTCTACAGGTGAAGCATGTGCACATCAGAAGCTATTATACAAGTACATGTGGAGACTTAGGTCTCGGTCAGACGAGCAATTTTTTTCCGCGCCTATGTGCACAAAAAAAAAAGCGCTGCATGGATGTGCAAAATGCGCATTACCAAAGCTCCATGCTACTAAAGAAGCAGCAGTGCTTGTAGAAGTCTGTGCTTGTCACAGTGTTCAGTGATGAGGGGACACCAGTGGGGACAAAAGAATCCCCTGCCACAGCTGTCACAGCTGTGGCAGAGGATCGCGGTACTCTGCCATTGCTTTCAATGGGGCCGACGCTGCTGCTGCCCCATTGAAAGCGGTAGAATGCAGGCAACCCCCACAGTGATTTTCAGGAAAGGGCTTTAAATATAAGTTCTTCCTTGAAAATAAGCCCTAGCTGCTTGAAAAAAAAAAATAAATATATATATACATCACCTCTCCAGCACTGTCTCTGATTGGTCATAGTGCTCAGCCAATCAGAGGCAGTGCTCAGCCATTCATTGAATGGACAGCGCCAGGGATGTATATATATAGTTTTTTAATTTTTTTTAAAGCAGCTAGGGCTTATTTTCATGCCCTTCCCCGAAAATCACTGTAGGGGTTGCCCGCATTCCATTGCTTTCAATGGGGCGGCAGCTGTGGCGGCTCCACTGAGAGCAATGGGAGAACATCGCGATCCTCTGTGGCAGGGGATATTTTAATCCCCGCTGCAGTCCCCTCATCACTGAACACTAACTTTGCCGATGCACGCATGTCCTATCTTTTACAGGTGCGAGTATTTTGTGCCTGTAAAAAATGGACATGTGAACACTGCATAGGAAACCAATGGTTCTAATAGACGTGCTTTTTTTTGTGCACATAGGCACGCGCACATAAAAGCTTGTCTGACCTCGAACTTAAAAGCACTGGGTACCATGGGATATATTATCCAATGGCTCCCTAGTACAACCTCATAGTTGAATTGGCAGACTTGAACTCATTTAGCAGGGTGCTCACATGGCTGAGCTTATGGTCACTAGTGATTATCTTTACCTGACCAACAATTTTTTACTTCTTAATCCTGCAGTACATGATTACGTTAATCAAAGAGAAAATTATTAGTGGAAAGCGGCTCTCCTCTGTGAGGAACCAGCCAAACAGCTCCCCGTGTCTCAGCTGCCTTGATCGCATGAGTAGAATATTGGTGATAATTGCAGTCACACCTGAATTTTTAGTCTTTGGACTTTAAAGTTCAAAAAGTTTTGTCAAACATGGACTCAGAAGTCAGGTCAGAAGAAAATAAGCAATTTTATTGCTGGGTGAAGCGAATAAGACACCATTGGCTCAATTAGCGGTCATTTTTAAAAATGATGTTTGTAAACAGACAACCTCTTTAGGGTTGATTCCCAAAAACTATATTCTCGTACGGATTTTATACAATGTGTTTCATAGAAAGCACACACAAATATGAAATACATTCTTTTGAATGAATTCATTTCCACAAGGAAAGAAAGATCGCGGGTTTTCTATCTTTAGGTGTTCCTTCATTGTTTTCAATGGAACCTTGAAAGACATCACATGGCACTCGTATGTCGTGCGATGTGCATGCAAATGCAATGTTTCCCATTGAAGTCAATGGGAAACACTTGTGATCATATTTTGTGTGTGAAACTCATACATGAGGATTGCAATTTCACAGAGGCTATCTGTTTTTAAATTAAAAACGCTTTGTGCCACAGTGAAAATCGCGCGTTGGCAAGCGCGATATTGAGTTTCTCTGCCTGATATCGTGCTTGCCCATATGAATGTTGCCTTAAAAAGGTTTTCTGAGTTTATATTATACCGTTTTGAGCTTTGCTGATGTCCCGTAAACCTGTCATGTGGGCTTCTAATGTAGAAGCCCCGAGGTAGGTTTACGGGACATCACTGATGATGTCCCTGCTGGCCTTCATTGGTTTCAGCACTTATATGGGTAAACAACCCATGTCACCGCTGCAGCCAATATAAACAGAGACCAGAGTGGCAAGCAGCAGCGGCGGGGGCGCAGCGCACAGAAGGTGACAAGTATGTGCGTTTTTTAATTTTACGCACATCCCCCCCCATCCCTACTGCCACCAATGACAAAAAACTCCTTTAAAGTCACTTCAAATGACATATTGCAAAACCCCTGACCGTAGAGAAGAAAGTCCAGTCTTAAGGGTTCTTCACTGCAAGAGCTGTAACAATTAACTCAGGAACTGTTCGGGCAGTTGCCCAAGAGTTGTTACCACCCAGCCCTTCCCAAACAATCCCACTAGCAAACCATAGGACATATGAAAGTATTTGCCATATACCTCCAACAATATAAAAGCATTACAAGAAAATCATGGGGACACAGGACACCATTTTTGAGCATTGGTTTTTCCTATAGTCCCCCCTACATGCTGGTGCTGTAATTCTGTGAACGAAGGTATAATCCACATTTGGTGGAAATATCCATGATGTCTTCTCTCTTTGGGAAGATCATTTTAACCTCCGCTATACTTTATGTTCAACATCATCTCAGAACTGTCCAGAGAGAGCTCTCTTGCCTTTATTGCCTGGCCCTTGGCTAAGAAAGGCCTCTCAAGCATTTCATCATGCTAACTTGACTGATTAAACGAAGACTTTGGAGGGCTTTGGTCAATTAGTCTCGCTTAACATGCTTAATCATAACACGTACATGGAAGACATCATTTGTAACTGCATTTTCAAAAAACTTTGGACATGTCATAGGGATATGTCAAAACTTTTGATCGGTGTGGGGTTTAGGTGCTGAGACCCCACTGATCACTAAAACAAAGCGGCAGGAATACTCAGCCAAGCACTGTCTCTGCAGTCTCTGTAGCTGAAGACAGGTTTATCCCATTTAGGGCTCCCACTCACTTGCGTTTTTTTAACGCTGCGTTTTTTTACGCAAATGTCAATGGGACTTTTTAATGTTAAAATTGCATCGCGCAAGTTTTTGATGCGTTTTTTTATTGTGTGTTAAGTGTGCAATTAAATACAGCGAGATGTAGAACTTATACCAGCCATAGATAGATAGATAGACATGAGATAGATAGACATGAGATAGATAGACGTGAGATAGACAGACATGAGATAGATAGACATGAGATAGACATGAGATAGATAGACATGAGATAGACATGAGATAGACATGAGATAGATATGAGATAGATATGAGAGATACATATATACACACATACACATATATCTACACATATACATACACATATATACACTTAAATAAACACACATGCATACACACACACATACCCCGGGGTCCGGAATACTTTTCTGTGTGAGCAGAACAGTAGGACAAGTAGATGCAGCCGCTGCACAGCAGTAGGCAGGGGCAGCACAATGATGACATCATTGTTGTGCTCCACTCCCTGTCGGGCTGTGTAGCTGCTTCCCTCCTCCTTCCTCCTCCTCTGCACTGTGTCGGCTTTCTCTCCGGCTGGACACGGAATCACTGCAGTGCTGCCCACAGCGTGACCAGCCGGTAATGCACTGCGTGTGCATATGTATATGGCGGAGGGTGGCCTTTGGCCCCCTCAGCACAGGGGCTGGGTTGCCACTGCGACCCCGGACGGTATGCCTATGGTCTGTGTGTAAAAGTGAGAGAGACAAAATGGTTCTTAGAGAAAAGCTGGGGGCATAAGTATCGGTAGGGGCTTTCATTTTAGTGACGATAGGGGATTATGTGGCAAGAAAAGCAAGTCTATTTACTGGGACAGATATAAAATTATGGTAGGGTTAGGAGGTTATGACGGTGAAGACCACTGAGGGCATAGCCAGAATGATTATTGATTTAGCGGTTAACCCTTCCTCAGAACAGGTCAGGGGCTGTATTAGATCAGGTTTGGGTTTGTATCAAGCCATTTACTGTTATCAAATTGCTACTGCATGTAAGGCAGAATTGTAGCGGAGATAGCAAGAGTCGCATCAGCTATCTACATCAGTACCATAAATCTGGAATGGTAGTGTATATGTGTGACTAGCATTCCATTCACATAGAGGACTAAGGACCTTGTGATCTGTGTTGGTCCCAGTGGTTAATCTCTCAGCGATCACTCATTTGGGGGATAGGTAAAAAATATAGTTTGTGAGCCAACCCCTTTAATGAATAATACTTGCTGTAAATACTCTTATAACGCTGTCCCCACACCCACATTTTTATTTAATTAATGCTAATATATATCTATTAATGTTCTTTATTATCAGCCATATCAAGGTAAGGAGAGACTGACTGTAGTATATTAATGCTATTAGTGATGGGGAGTCCAGACAAAAAAGCTGCACCCACTAAGAGACTGAGACTGAAATGAGAATTCACGTTTGAGGCTATATCTGAATTTATAGCCTCTTTTCATATCACATTTGTGAACTACTTTTGCAATTAAGGGAGATGGAATAATACCTCCACAGTGACACCTATTGGAAGGCAGCATTCCTTCAAGCCAAAGTTAGACTCTATACAAGCCTTTATACAAATCTTGTAATAACTTTGACTTGAAGGAATGCTGCCTTCCAATAGGTGGCACTGTGGAGGTATTATTCCATCTCCCTTATTTGCATATTACCCAGAGGAGCATGAATGACCTTTTGAGCCTCCTCACTCACCGTCTAGATGCTCTCCCTAAGGAGAAAAGATAGCGTTTCTGAACTACATTTGGCATATGCACTGGGTAAGCTCTAGATGCATATGTCAAATGTACCCATAGTGCCCTGTTGCACCAGCCTATGCCAAAAAGGTGTCCCTTTGCAATTTGCTGGCCTGTTATCTGTCAACATATCCTCTATTTGCTGTATAGAAACGCATAGTACACTATAGTAAACACTATTCAATAAGGAGGAATACAGTAGAAAAATATACCACACAATACACAATTTTACAATGGGAGCTTATTAGTGACATATGCAACTGTATATTGCAGGGGCATTATAAAAAGTAGATCACCCCCTACGCTATCACGTTATTATGCCCCTTATTAGAAAGGATTACATGGAGATCTTCATAAACTCAATTGCACGCCTTACATTTTTGACAAGCGAAAAAACTTTCATAATCAAATTAGTATAAGGTTCTGATCATAGGGAACTATGTACTTTCTTGTGCCTAGTTTTTCTCGCCCTTTGATGTATTATCCTTGGTTTGTCAGAGAGATGTCGTCCCAATATAGGATCATGCTTAACAATATATTAATTTTATTTGTCATATTTCTCATTAAATACAAATCCAAAGTACAACCCCAATTCAAAAAAGTTGGAACAGCATGTAGAATTGAAATTAATGTAAAAAAAGGAATGAAATGATTTGGAAATCTCATATAACCATATTTTATTCACAATAGAACACATATCAGAAGGTGAAAGTGAGACATTTTTCTATTTAATTTGAATTTTAATTCATTTAGAAATTTATGACAGCAACACATCTCCAAAACGTTGGGACGGGACTGTGTCTACCATTGTGTAGCATTTCCTCTTCTTTTCACAACAGTCTATAAACATCTGGGAAGTGAAGAACCCAATTGCTGGAGTTTTGGAAGAGGAATGTTGTCCAATTCTAATCTGATGTAGGATGCTAGCTGCTGTATTCCTGAGTCCATCCAGTGATTTTCATTACAGAATCATGCCTGTTTTTAATGCAGTGACACCTGAGAGCTCATAGATCTCAAGTCACCCTTGTCCCTTATGCACCTAAATTTATCCAGATTCTCTGAATCTTTATTATGTACTGTAGACGGCTTGACAATTCAAAATCTTGACAATTTTACACTGAGGAACATTTTGCTGACATTATTCCGCAATTTTTAGACGCAGTTTTTCACTAGTGGTCAAACTCTGACCTCTTCAACATGCTCTTTTTAAACACAGTAGACAATTGACCCTTCAGCTGTTTTTTATAAGTACCACTTACTTTTCAGACCTTTTGTTAGCCCTGTCCCAACTTTTTGAGATATGTTGCTGCTATAAATGTCTCACTGTCACTTTCTGATATGTGTTCTATGTTCTATTGTGAATGAAATCTGGCTATGAGATTTCCAAATCATTGTATTCTTTTTTTCTTTACATTTATTTACATTTTACATGCTTTATTTTCTCCACAATGTTTCTCCTGTAAACGCCTATCTACTATCTTATCTCAGGCAGCACTGGCTGTGTGTTGTATAATTTTAATTGTAAGTACACAAAACTACTACACTGATCCTCACAAGGCTGGCTTCACATCTGCATCAGTGGCTCCATTCACAAACCACCATGCGGCACCATTTCATCCATGAAAATGCCAGTTGGAATGCCGGAATCTGGACGGAACCCATTATAGTCAATGGTGTCCATTCAGCGCCGTTCGCATTCAGCATTTTCATAGTTTGGCTCTGAGGATGGAGCTGAACAATTGAGATAGACTAGAGCCACGAACACAGGTATGATTGTGTCCTTAGTGATAGACCATGGAAATCAGTGTGTCTGTCACTACATTGTTGCCCAAGGAACCGGACAGTTTTCATTTAAATCAGTGAGAAGTTCTCTTAGATACAATAATTCAAATGTGTCTGCTTTCAACCAAATTAGAAAAGTTTGAAAGCTTCTAAATTGTGTCTCTGGGATGGTTGCCACCTCTGCCACAAAAAAATACAGGCCAATGTAAAAGTTGGTGTGGTTGGAGGCATGGCTTATCACAACATATGTTTTTCAGGTTTTTCCCAATAGTAAAAGTGCCCTTAACAGTAATGGTGCCCCCCAGTAGTGGCCCCAATAGTAACAATGACCTCAGTAGTATGCTCAATAGTAACAGTGACCTCAGTAGTATACTCAATAGTAACAGTGACCTCAGTAGTATGCTCAATAGTAACAGTGCCCCCAATAATTATAGTGCCCCCCAGTAGTGGCATCATTAGTAATAGTGGCCCCTATAGTAATAGTGCCCCCAGTAGCAGTACTAATAATAATGGTGCCCACCATAGCGGGCCACAACAGTAATGGTGCCTACATTAGTGGCCCGAATAGTAAGATTGCCTCCAGTAGTGACCCCAAAAGTAATAGTGTACACAGTACTGGCCCAAATAGTAATAGTGCCTCTAGCAGTGGCCCCAAAAGTAATAGTGCTCACAGTCATGGTCTTCCTCATCCTAAATCTGCGACCACGCAGCAGCCCCACATTATCAAGTATTCCCCTCACCCTTTCTCGCTCAGTCGACACTGCTGTAATCAGGGGTAGTGATTTCTGACTTCTTCCCCACCCGGCATCTGCCATGCATACAGGACGCATTAATATGGCAGATAAAAAGTAAATACTGGCACTGGCCTTTCGACTTAATTAACAGCAGGGCTGGAGAGTTATCAACTGGGAGGTAACCTTACTGGTAGGGGGAGGGGCATGTGGATAAAGTGTAGGATATTAGGGCGAAGGTATTTAATAAATCACACATTCAGGGATCAAATCTAAAGCTGCCTATATGCATACCACAACTATTAGACAAACTATTTTCCTCAGTTTGCTCATAAAAATACTTTTAGCTTGACCAAGCATGTGAATATAGATTTAATGCCTTTAATGGGCATGATATTGCACTTACTTGTGTGACCTGTACTGTCTCAGCCTCTGTTCTCGCAGGGTTCTGCCTGTTCTTCAGGGTTCTCTCACCTGCACTCTGCACGGTTCAGCCAGCTGTGCAGCACGCCACGTGGAGATGTGTTGGCATTTCTCTGTCCACGCCTTCTCTCCTCCTCAGCACACACTCCTACAAAATAAACAGTTTTTAACTCATTTAGTGCCCCTACATTGCAGCTCACTTGCCAGACCGAATGTATTTCAAGTTCTTAGAATATAGAATTTGTCATTAAATATATTTTAAAAAGTTGAAAGATTTGTCTAAAGTTCCATATTAAACGGCTTTACATGTACTTAAATTAGCTGCAGGACAATGAAATAAATGTAGCAGAACTGAATGTAGCGCAGCTGAATAGATTTTGTAACACTGAATGTGTATTTAACTTTTTGGGATTAAGAAATTATAATTCTACACTACTTAAAATACAAAAAAGTGGATTTAAAAAAAATCATATAAGGAATGGCGCCCCCTTTCTGCTCATATAAAATCTGTTTAAATGAATTGGCTGCCTATTGGATCTGATACTATATGTGTGTTGGGTGGGGAATTGACCTTGTCCACCATGGAAGTTTTAGTTACACTTCCCAAAACAATGACCAAATTGCCAAAAGTGTCAGTAGAATGCTTTCAACAAAATTAATTCCAGGGGAGTATTCCTGATAAATAGTGCTGACTATCGCTATAAACAGGATAAGCCGTCAATAAAGATAAAGTTCCAGAGAGCAGTTGCTGACATAAAAGTGCCTGGGAAAACCACTAATGCCGTAAGAGTCGATAGGATACCATTGTTTGAAAAGGTTTGCCATCTACTAATTGCTTATTTGGGAGATACTAAAGCTGCATTTACACAGGTGATACTCATACATGAG
Organism: Eleutherodactylus coqui; assembly: GCF_035609145.1. Classification (NCBI taxonomy): domain Eukaryota; kingdom Metazoa; phylum Chordata; class Amphibia; order Anura; family Eleutherodactylidae; genus Eleutherodactylus; species Eleutherodactylus coqui. The sequence continues at coordinate 148,459,189 of NC_089842.1, read as the reverse complement.
TTTTGTGCGATTGCGAGACGCACAGAACTTGTGTCTGAAAAGAACTCATTGTTTTCAGTGGCTTCATTTACACAAGTGATTTTTCGCTCGCACCGCTGGTGCTATGTCTTATTTTTGGGCTATTCTGCGGCAGGAATCATCCATTAAAAATCGTATCATATTCATATGTAAATGTGATTTCCATTTTAACTACTCAAGAGTCATGCAATTTTTTTTTCATGCACATGAAAAATGCATGTACAGCAAAGCAAATAGTGTGTTGCGCCGGGGCCCATGCCATCTCAACGGGCACACAAATGTTAGATTTGTGCGCCCATTCATGCGCTTTTACGCATCAGATCGTAGCGTACATCTGCCAACCGTGAAAACCGGAATCATAGAAGCAAGAAGTAGACTATATAAGGGCTCTTTCACACGAGCGTATATCGGCCGCCGTTTTTACAGCCACCATTAGGGGTAAGTCAGTGGCTGCAGCCGCACACTGTAAGGCCAGGTTCACACGATTGTATTTGCGCGTGCAATATGCAGTGGATAAAACCCATTGATTTCATTGGATTAGCGTGTATTTTGCGTGAGCAATTTGGTTGTGCAAAAAAAAAAAAAATACTAAGCATGTCCTATTTTCTTGTGCATTTGCACAAGGAAATAGAACATATGAAACTAATGAGACTAATTAGCCATTTCAATGTATGGGACTGTGGCTGCGGGTGTTTCAGTGTACTTCAAAAAGTGTCGCAAAATACGCATTTGTGCGCACAAATATGCCACACCCAATGCACAAATGTGTATGTAAATGCACTTATGCCCCTGTGTATCCAGCCCAACACATTAGCTACAATAGAAAGCAGCTCTAAAGAGGGACCAACACATCCCTGCATTACACAGGCAGCCCATTGTTGTGGTCATGTATATTGGATGTGGATCAAAGAAATCTATTGATTTGGGCGAGACCAGATATGTTTGGGGGCCTCCCGACTCACCTTGATGGCAAATGTTGGCGAAGGTCAAGATCAGGCTGTTGAATTTCAACTAGCCACTCCTTTTGTTCTCAGGACATAAAACACTGCCAGAGGTAGCTGGCAGAAGCTTACTCCCCTCCCTACATTCACAACCATGCCCACTTGGGCAAGCCGAAAAGGCATGTGTGCAGGATCGGTTTAAGACTAGGTGGGACCCCGAAGACTAAAATATATGCTACCAATACTGCAATCACATTCAGTCAGTTCAGGTCGCAATGTGCTGAGCGCTGCAGTGCTGAACTGCCCTGCTTCCAGGGATACTGCTACGGCTAAAAGAAAATCAGGGAAACAAGTCTCAAGGTATACTGCATGTTCCCACCCCAACACACATAAAAACTACATTCATATACATTTAAAGTTACTAATAATAACGCCAAACAAATAATACTGCTATACAAGCTCGGCCCCCATCCCGCCCTGGGCCTCCACCCCACGCTCCCCCATATCCATACCTAGATCGTGCTGCATACATGATCTGCCCCTTGGCGTAATCTTTCCAAACATGACGCATTTCCTGCACATGAAAATTTGTTTGTAGCCCCGCAGGCCACTCTCACACAAACCGCTTTTTACCTCTATTAGAGCGGTGTCCTGAGTGCCGTACTAACCACCGTACAACACTCCCATAGATTTTAATGAGGTTACTCAAACCTGCGCTCAAACGCAGTGTTTCTAACGCTGCGATTTTCGAGAGCTGTCTGTTTTATTTTTGCGTTTTCGTGGTTTTTAACACACCTCCTCACAATGATGGGGTGCATTAAAAAGCGCTGTCAAATGCTGTAACCTGTGTTCAAAGATAGATATAAAATAAATAGATAGCAGAAAGCTAGATAGATATGAGATCTCCTATCTATCTCAAAACTATCTATCTTTCTATCTCTATCCTATCTCATATCTATCTATCTTATATCTAGATAGATAGATATGATAGATATGAGATGGGAGATAAATAGATAGATAGATATGAGGTATCTATCTATCTATCTATCTCCCATCTCATATCTATCTAGATATAAGATATCTATCATCTATCTTTCTATCTATATCCTATCTCATATCTATGTACCTATCAATCACCTATCTATCTTATATCTAGATAGATAGATAGATAGATAGATAGATAGATAGATAGATAGATAGATAGACAGATAGATATGAGATAGGATATAGATAGAAAGATAGATAGATGATAGATAGATATGAGATAGGATGTAGATAGAAAGATAGATAATGATAAATAGATAATAGATAGATGAGATGGGATATAGATAGATAGATATATAGATAGATAGACAGATAAACACACACACACACACATATATATATATATATATATATATATACACATACCCCGGGCCCCAGACCACTTCTCCTCCATGTGACAGCAGCAGCACAGGCAGACGCAGCAGCTTCCGTTCAGCAGGAGGCAGGGGCAGCACATGATCACTTTGCCCTGCCGGCCCATGTGACTGCCTCCCTCCTCCTCCCCCCTGCTCTTCCCCGCTTCCTCTTAGGCTGCCTTTTCTGCCTGCCGCATGATTGGAGCCTTGCTGCAGACAAAACGGACAGCCATTAATGCACTGAATGTGCATATGTGTATGGCGAAGGGCCGCCTCGGGGCCCCCTGAGCGCAGGGGCTGGGTCGCCACAGCGACCCCAGCGACCCCTGACACTACGCCTATGTTACTATGCATAGTGCAACACATAGTAATAATTCTACCCACGGTGTCCCACACAGTAATAGTATACCCTAATTGTGCCCCTTGTAGGCCCCACAGAGTAAGTGCTACTTTTAGTGCCCCTCACACAATAAATGTGCCCTCTTTTATGCCCCCACTCAGTAATAATGCCCTCTTTATGTCCCCAGTCTTTAATAATGCCCCTACTATGTCTCCAATCATTAATAATCCTTGTGCTATCCTTCCAGGCTTTAATAATGCCCTCTTTGTGTCTGCAGTCTTTAACAATGCCCTCTTTATGTCCCAAGTTTTAAAAAATGCTGCCCTTATCATGCCTCCACTCTAGAATGATGCCCCGTTTGTTTTTCATTTCAAAATAATTTTATTGAATTATTCACTTTTTACCAAACTGAGAAGCTTTAGCAAGTTCCCCACGCAGGGGGTATCTTAGAAACTGTGAATTGAGGTAAATAGTCGAAAACCACACATATAATCAGCTGATGCGGTGCAGAACAAACCTTTTTTTCCCTTTTCTTCCTTCACCTCTCCAATCCCCCCGTCCGTAGACAACCCTATAACATCTAATAGCCCTTATTGATTCTCCCTTTACATATATTTTTGTTTATATAAATTCTTATTACTTATTTCTCCACCCCCCCCCCATTTAATATTATAAAATCGATTCTGCTTGGGATCTGACTCTTCATGTGCTGAGAAGTCTGTTTATGCTAGGTATTTCTAGAAAAGATGCCCATGGTGCCCCGTTTGTTTTTAATATGCCCCAGTCTCAATGCCCTCACTCAATATGAACTTAATACTATAAAACTAAAAAAACTGTTTACTCACCACTCGTCTCCTCAGCTGGTCAATTCGCACTGTTCCAGTCTCCCCTCACTTCTGGGTAAGCGCGATCACGTTACTGCTATGGCTAGTCCTTGGAGTCAGCTGTACGATCACTGAGGCTAGAAAAGGAAAGATTTATCAGCAGCACGACCTAATAGCCGATTCCAGCGAGACAATGGTTATGCACAGCCACACGGGAGTCCAAATCACGGATCCACAGTAATGCCAGAAAATAGAGAGCGTAGTAGCGTACGTGGTGAAAAAATATCAAAAGATAAACTTTATTCCTCCATGTTAGACAGCAACATTTCGACTGCACGGAGTCTTTGTCAAGCTAAAATCACATATACCAAACACTCATATACTCGTATATCAGACATACACTTAACAGGTCACAAATCAGACACTGCAACTCCCACTTAGGTTAAAGACTGGTCATGTGACAGGCTACCAGGTAGGTAAGCAGAGAATATGCAAAAGACTTCTGGGAAGACCGTCAAATATCTTTAATGTTTTCCACAAGTGAATAATCTTTCTCATTGTAAAAGGATGAACTCTGGGTGAAGGTGAATGGCTCTTTCCTCTCCTCCTAAAATTAACAATGGAAAGAGACAAGGATGCCCTTTTCACCCTTTCTGTGTCATGGTGATGGAGTCCCTGGCCAATGCCCTTAGCAATAATCCCAATATTCAGGGATTTAAAACAGAAACTTCTGAACATGAACTTGCCCTGTTTGCGGATGACCTTCTAATATACCTCACAAACTCAAGAATTGCCCTCCATGTTGCTCTGACGGAGTTCAAGAGCTTTGGTAGAGTTAGTAATTTTAAAGTTAATGTTCATAAATCAGAGATCCTCAATATAACAATCCCGCCAACCGAGGCCTCGATTCTTGGAGCATCTTTCACTCTGAAGTGGAGGGATGACTACATTAAATACCTAGCGGTTAATCTTATCAGGGATTCTAAAAATGTATTTGACCTGAACTTCAAACCGATGCTCGCCAGCTTTGGGAGGGATCTCAAAAATTGGTTCGGGAGAATCAACGCACTAAAATTGGACTCCCTCCCAAAGTTGCCAAACACTACCACTGACTCCCCAAATCGTATTTTGCTAGGATTCGTCAGCTATCTCTTGACTTCGTGTAGAGAGGTTTTAAGCCCAGGGTGATATTTAAGACGCTTATATGTCAGAAGGGAAATGGGGGTGCCGGGGGGGGGGGAGGGGTTGGCTTACCCAGCTTCTCCTTACATCACAAAGCTGCCCTATGCAATTGCATTTTAGACATCCTCCACAACAGACTCATCAAACCTCGAGTGGAGCTACAGTGCGAAAGTACCCCAGCTCACCTAAATGGCTCATTTTGGCTTTCGCCTGCCGTGTTTCACAAGATTCCAATGATAACTCCCTTCCTGTATCAGCTCTTGGACATTTGGAATAGTTTTGCCATCTGCTTCGGGCTGGTCTCTCAACAAGGTCCCCCTTACCCCTCTGGTTGGAAACCCGGATCTACCCTCACTTTTGGGAGATTCTTCCTTCCTGCCAGGGAAAATCTTTTCCTCCGTGGATCAGAGACGTTGTTTCGGTGATGTCTCTCCTCCTTGGCATTGTGTTAACACACATGCCTGAATGCTCCAGACCAGCAAACTACCCAAACCTTTGCTTTTATAGAGGTGTCCATTTAATTTGCAGCACCTAGCTGCTATTTACCCTCTTAATTCCTATGTAAGCAGTAAGGGGGTACTTAATTTTTCACACATTGTTTTGCATTTTGGCATAGTTTCTGTTAAATAAATAATGACATGGTGTAATCTGTCATATGTTGTTCATCTGAGGTTGTATTTACCTAATTTTAAGATCTTCCAAGGTCAGATTTTTTTATTATGTCCTGATATTTAAAATCATAGATTTCAAAGACAGTGTACTTAGTTTTCTCATGACTGTTTTCTGGAAACTTGCCAACAGCAATAAGTATTAGAAGTCTCTGGAGAGTTTCCTATAGTAGGAAGCTATTTGAAGAACAATAGGCCATATTCCAGCTCTCACTAAGGAAAATGGTAAATGGTATCCCGAAACTTTGTTGCAATTTCCTTGTGCAAAATCATTATCTGTAGCCGCAATGATGTCACACTCTACCCAGAGGATTATTCTTTCTCTTGCTTTCACTTTCTTCTAGGTGGAACACTATCCTCTCACAATATTTATGGGTGTTTGATATTAAACAGGAGTTGTCACTATAAACAATTAGCACTTTGCACTGGATATATTGACATATTATAAGTCTGCAGCGAACAATATCTCTGGATTACAGGTAGCAGTGGAAGACAGTGTAGAATTGGATGCTACTAGTTCAGAACAATGGAAGCCCCGTAGTTTGATGTACATGTGCAGTGTACAGGGTTGTAAATTCCATAATTGAGTGTGGTCTTTGATATAATTACCATAGATGTCACTTTAAAAATGTTAATTTATTGTTGGGCAACCACACTTTGTTTAGACAGACACAGCCTAAGTTAGAGGAATGAGTCAGGTAGCTAGGAGATAGACAGCCTGTAATTGGCAGATAGATCCTCCGCATGGGTTGGTTGGTAGGAGTTAGTATAACGGAGAGGGGAGGAGTCTAACCAAGTCAGAGAGCAGGGAGTTCTGAAAGATGGAGAAGGAGTGCTAGAAGATGGGGCAAGAGCTGAAAGACAGTGCGGTGGGAAGGAGAAGAAAGTGTGAGTACTTAAAGTTGTATGATAGCTACAGAGAAAGTCAAATGAACTAAAGTAAAAGAAGGGTTTCAGCAAGCAAGACAATAGAGACAGAATCCAAAGATTCAGCAATTGTAAGACACTAGAAGAGAAGCTTGATACTTGAGAGAATAGAAGAAACAGAAAAGAGAGAAAAGCAGGAGGGCAAAACATAGAGGACAGAAGTATTCCTGTGCTTATTTACTGTTAAAGATCCCAATAGTGTTCAGATAGAATGTCTGCACTTCATGCCTGCACTTATTCAGACTGTTGTACTAGAATTGCCTAAATTAAAGTCCATCTTAAAATAATGCTAATTGTATGGAAAAAGCTTGAAACACCTTTTCTCTAAAGCAATAAATAGTTTCACGTTTTCATCATTCATCCTGACTCCTGGAGTCCCTTCCATCCCCGCAACATCTGCACTGAGGTACCACAGTTCATTTCAAGGGAAAGGAAAAGTTTTAACTTATTTTCATATTTTTATTATTATTTTGCCCAGCACAGGTCTAGGCCTGTATACAAACTTGTGTCATGAACTGACAAATTACCATCCTGCCTGACTCTGCGAGTAGCTCAAATAGCCAAAAGCTAATTTATTATTTTTCCAACTCTGCACTACCTTCTGTGGGTGAGGGAAAGCAGTGTATCCACTGTGACCACCATCTTTGCTGCTTACCTCATCGTGGTCTGGACCATTGCACATGTATTACTGCATTCCATTATGAAAAAGAACAAACACTGCATTTATGTTTGTTAATCACTATTTCTATTTCATTGTTAGGTTATCAAGGTAATTTTTGCATTTTTAGTGAGGCAGAAAATAAACTCTTGGGTTGTGACCAAGTTGTATCATATGGAAACTCTGCTACTGTAAATATTTTTCATGCAATTCCATTTATCTACTAACATGGGAATATTCTGATAGGGCCAGTAAGAAGTATAGTGCCTTGCAAAAGTATCCACCCCCTTTGTGTTTTTGCTCTTTTGTTTAATTACACCCTGGAATTAACATGGATTTTAATTTAGATTTTATGTAATTGACCTGACAATATAATACAAATCCTTACAATGGAATGAAACAATAAGAGAAGTTGTGACTGCATACTTAATCACCCCCTTTGCTATGAAACGCTTAAATAAGACCTGGTCCAACCAATTAATGTCAGAAGACATATAATTAGTTGAATAAGGTCCTCCTGTATGTAATCAAAGTGTCACATGATCTGTCACATGATGTCAGTATAAATACACCTGATCTGAAAGCCCCTGACTCTGCAACACCACAAAGTAGGTAAGTAATATAAAGGTGAAGGAGCTTTCCAAACAGGTCATATTCCAATTTGTGAAGGAGCATAGATTAAAGGGGTTGTCTCGAGGAAGCAGTGAAATTTTTTTTTGCCCAGTACCCCTTATTAAGCATACATTACTAAGCCCCCCTGTAAATGACTTTTTTAGCCGGTTTCTACTTACAGTTCCAGCGTTTCAGCAACTTATGAAAAGTTTCCCCAAGATGGCCGCCGGCTCTTTTCCCGTCGCTTGCTGTAGCCCGACGTGCGCGCTCCCGAGACGCTACCAGCTGTGTCTCCCTGACAACCAGACGCCCCGCAGCCGCCGACCGGACCCACCGCAGTCGCCGACCGGACCCACCGCAGCCGCCGACCACGGCACACGCTCTTGGGCCACAGTCACCCACCGCCAGGCAGCAGGTAACCGGTGCTAAGCCCCGGCTCCCCCGTGCTAGGCCCTGGCTCCCCCGCGCTAGGCCCCGGCTCCCCCGCGCTAACCCCCGGCTCCCCAGCGGTAGGCCCCGGCTCCCCAGCGCTAGGCCCCGGGGCCCAGCGGTAGGCTCCGGGGCCACAGCGGTAGGCTCCGGGGCCCAGCGGTAGGCTCCGGGGACACAGCGGTAGGCTCCGGGGACACAGCGGTAGGCTCCGGGGCCACAGCGGTAGGCTCCGGGGCCCAGCGGTAGGCTCCGGGGCCACAGCGGTAGGCCCCGGGGCCCAGCGGTAGGCTCCGGGGCCACAGCGGCAGTCTGTCACTCGTCACCCCTGTCAGTCCGTCACCCATCACTTACCTGGGCGGCTTCTAGGCACTGCTGGGCGGCTTCTCGGCTGGGCGGCTGGGCTGCTGGGCTGGGCTTCTCGGCTGGGCGGCTCAAGTTTCTGCACCTTCCTCTAACAGAGGATGGTAGCAGAATGGCCGCTCCAGCGCGCTCCCGAGAAGATACAGCTCGTCTGCGCATGCGCAGAAGAGCTGTAGCGGCGAGCACACTGAAGCGGCTCGTGCTCAGAGCAGAAGACTGGACTGCGCAAGAGCGTCTAAAAAAGCAAGCCGCCAGCGAAATTAGACGGAACCATGGAGACGAGGACGCTAGCAACGGAGCAGGTAAGTGAATAACTTCTGTATGGCTCATAATTAATGCATGATGTATATTACAAAGTGCATTAATATGGCCATACAGAAGTGTATAACCCCACTTGATTTCGCGAGACAACCCCTTTAAGGCTTCTTTCACATGAGCGCATATCAGACGGCCGGCGTATTTCTGAGACATAAAAAAGCCCGGCCAAGCCAATATAGCACCGGGCATTTTTCTGTCGAGCCCAAAAGATAGTCCTGGAACTATCTTTTGGGCTGAAATACGTCGGCCACTGCATGGGCTCCTATTGGAGCTGATGCAGCAGCCGTTGGTGCGAGGGAGTTTAGCAGCGTGGCTGCTAAACTCCCTCCCTCTGCTCTCCACCCCCCCATCCCCCACCCGGGCAGGCTCACCTGTCTTCCTTTCCGCTCGTTCTATGCAATGGGAGAGGGCAGGACGGGGGGGGGTGGTGTTCGTAGCCAAGTGCCGGTCTGCCCCACCTCCTCCCATTCATGCTATGGACAAGGGGCGGGATGGGGGCAGAGCTAAGCACCCACCCTCTCCCCACCCCTTGTCCATAGCCATCAACGGGAGGAGGACGGACGGATGGCGCTTAGCTCCGCCCCTGTATGGCCCCTCCCATTGCACAGAATGATTGGGGAGGAAGAGAGGTGAGCCTAAGATGGGGAGGAAGGGGAAGTGGGAGATGGCCTGGTGAGCTCTGCGCATTTGCGCCAGCCTTACAAGACCATATGAACAGGTGCAAAAACGTTTGATTTGTGTGCCCGTTCACCAGCTTTTTCTCCCCCAGCGCAGCGCATATTGGCCTGGTTGTGAAAACGGCCGGCAGATATGCGCTCATGTGAAAGAAGCTAAGTTTGGGTTATAAAAACGTCCCAAACATTGAACATTGCGGGAGCATCGTTAGATCTATTATAACATAATGGAAAGAATATAGCACAACTACAAACCTGACAAGAGAAGGTCGTCCACTAAAACTCACAGAATGAGCAAGGAGGGCATTAATCAGAGATTCAATAAAGACACGAATGATAATGCTAATAGAGGTGCAAAGATCCACCGTGGAGATAGATGCATCTGTTCTCAGGACCACTATAAGCTGTACTATCCAAAGAGTGGGACTTTATGGAAGACAAACACCAGAAAAAAAGCCATTGCTTAAAGAAAAACATTAAAAAAAAATGTTTGGACTTCAGGATTTTTTCACACTATGTTCTTTAAATCCAGCACTGGTTCCGTCCAGGATTCTGTCCTCCATGAAGAAAAATGCATGGGTTTGGAACCCAGGTTGGAACCTACACGGTGCCATAGGGAATGTATGAGAGATGGAGACTTCTTAAGGGCTCATGCCCATGACCGTTGCAGGATACACCCGCGGATTTATGCCGTGGGAGTACCACGGGGGTAAACAAAATGGGCCCGCTGGTCATCGCAGAAAAACACGCATTCTCAATTAATACTACATTAATTGAGACCTCCTGTGGCGTAAATCCGTGAAAAATAGAACATGCCGCAATTTATTTCCTGCTGCAGAAATCCGCGGTAAAATTCTGCATGTCGGCATTGGATGGAAGAAATTCTATTAGGTTCAATAGAACCTAACAGCTGCGGAACTACGCCACGAATTTACGCTGTGGGAACCGCGGTACAAAACAGTTTGTGAGCATTTGGCCTTAGTCTTTATTTTACAAAGGCCCTGACAGTCTTTTACACGGATCAGCAGAGCTCTGTGCTCTGTGCTATTCTGTCCAGTGTAAAAGATTGACATGGAAAATCGCAACAACGCATGTTGTCTAAATCAAATTGTACAACCCCCCCGCCAAATCCTTTTAAACTTCAGATTGTAAAGCTCCAAAACAGGAACAACAGGAAGGAGGTGAATAGTTTTGCAAGGCACTATAAAGTATGGCATGGTTTTACAAAACACAGTCTGTCTTCATTTTGGTGGTAATATTCAAAGATCTTTTCTGAAACCATGGGAAGAAATTTCCATCTCAATCACTAGATGGCGCTAACTGCATGTTTTGTCTTGCAGATCAATCTGATACACCACTCTGCTGGGTTCAGAGCTATGGGCACACCTGGCTTAGCAGACGGATGGCACCCAGCATTCCAAGTGATGATATTCTTGGAATCCTTCTGAAATATTCCAACAATTCCAGTGCAACATCACAATCTGGTCTTAAGCTTCAGGAAATAGTTAAATGTGGTAACACAGGATAAAATGCTTTAAGAAATGTATTATGAAATAGTCATTATTTCAAATACAAAACAATGCTACAAAGTAAACATAACGTAAACTGGCTGCATTTTAGAGTATACATGTATGTACAGGAAATTGGTCCTTGGAATGTAATGCTTTGCACGGCAGACTAAAGCCTTAAAGAGGCAATCCGCTAAATATATACAGTATATAACCTTTATTGACTCCGCTGTTGGTATGACGATTTTTTTCTGCTAAACTGTAGGGGAATGGGAGTTAAATTCTCATTGTTCACAGGCCATCATATTCTTCAGGACACTTTTAACCCCTTAGTGACATGGCCTTAGGTCCTAAGGACAGAACAATCTTTGGGGGATTTTCATCTCCACTTTTCAAAAGCCATAATGTTTTTATTTTTCCATTGACATGGTCATATAAGGTCTTGGTTCTTGTATGGCGAGTTGTAGTTTTTCTTGGTGCCACTTTTTGGATACATATAATGTATTGTATATAGAGATGAGCAAGCATGCTCGTTCGAGCAGAAGCATACTCGATGGTGCTCGTTACTCGAGCTCAAGAAAATTCTATCTCCCCTCCCTGCGTGTTTAGCACCATTTTTTAGCCACTAAACATGTGCGGAAGGCTTTATCACTTCCTGCTGTGATGTGCCAACCCTCTGCATGTCTACAGCAGTGACTGGCTGGGCTGATCAGGTGACTGCCGAGTATTAAAACTCTGGTCACCTGCGGCTCACCTGAGACGCATGCTGCATGAGCTGAGGGATAGAGCTGCTGCTATAGGGAAAGCGTTAGTGTAAGGAATAGGTTGCGGTTAGGTAGGGATCTTTACTCCAAGAACGCAACAGTTCTTTTTAGGACTATTACTCCTCTCATTGTGTGCATCAGCATTTTGGCTGTCTGGGACCAGTAGTGTGCACAATTTTTTTCTCAAGCATCCCGGCTGTATACTGCACACTGTTACCGGGTTTATGCAGTATACTGCTAGGGGTGTACACAGAGTACATAGGAAGTAACAAAACTCCTATCATTTCTCATTTTTTTGTGTCTGGGTGCTGTAAACCTACGCTATCTAACAACAGTATACACTGTTTAAAATTTTTTGGGGCCTACTGATAGCGTACGCTATATGCCAGTGTCTGGGTGCTGTAAATCTCCGCTATCTAACAACAGTATACACACTTGAAATATTTTTTGGCCCTGCTGAGAGCGTACGCTATATACCAGTGTCTGGGTACTGTGAATCTCTGCTATCTAACAACAGTATACACACTAGAAACGTTTTTGGGGCCTGCTGAAAGCCTACTGTATATATCTGTGTCTCGGTGGTGGGAATCTCCGCTATCTAACAACAGTCTACACTGTTTATTGTGTCTATTTTGGCCTATGAGCGCACGCAAAATAACTTGCATTTTGTGTAGCATTTAGTCCAAGTGCTTTAACCGACATGATGAAGACTAGGGGTAAGGGTTGAGGACGTGGGCGTCCAAATGAGGGTGTGGGCAGAGGCTGAGGTCCTGGGCGGGGTGAGATAGTGCCTGCTGCTGAGGGATTAGTAGAGCACCACATATCTCCGCTCCCCAGCTTCATTTTGCAGGTCCACGTGGTAGACCATTATTAAAAGCACAACAGTGCGATCCGGTGCTGATGTGGATAGTGGATAATGCGTCCAGTAATTTATCCAACACCCAGTCTTCCACGCAGTCCACTCACGCCAGCCAAGGCACTGCACCTCTGAATCCTCAGGCTGCTCCTCCTTCCTCCCAGTCTGGTCACTCCAGGAAAAGGAGAGATTCTGAACAGGCATACTCCCAGGAACTGTTCTCGGGTCCCTGCCCTGAGTCAGAAAAAACGGTTCATCAGCCACCTGAAGAGTTTGTCGTGATTGATGCCCAAAATTTGGAACTTTCATAGAGTCAGGGTGATGACGCTGGGGACTTCCAAGTAGTGTCTCAAGAGCTTTTTGTGGATGATGATGATCATGAGACACAGTTGTCTGTCAGTGAGGTTGTTGTTAGGGCAGTAAGTGTGAGGGAGGAGCAGACAGAGGATTCAGAGGAAGAGCTGGTGGACGAAGAGGTGACTGACCCCACTTGGGTTGCTAAGCCTACTGAAGACAGGGCTTTAGTGGGGGAGGCAAATGCAGTACCAGAACAAATTGGAAGAGGCAGTGGGGTGGCCAGAGGGAGAAGCAGGGCCACAGCAAGTAATCCCCCAACTGTTCCCCACAGCACCTCCTTGCAGCACGCCTCTGTGATGACGACTAGGTGTTCGAAGGTCTGTTTTTTTTAATTTAGAGCGCAGACGACCGACGAACAGTGGTGTGCAACCTGTGCCACACCAAGATCAGCAGGGGAGCCACCACTACCAGCCTGACCACCACCAGCATGCGCAGGCATATGATGGCTAAGCACCCGACGAGGTGGAACGAAGGCCATTCACCGCTTGCGGATCACACCACTGCCTCTTCCCCTGCGTCACATCCTGGCACAGAGATGCAATCCCCCTCCCAGGATGCAGGCACCAGAGTCTTCCGGCCTGCACCCACACCCTCACCTCCACGGTCCTCCACTGCCTCCACCAATGTGTCCCAGTGCAGCGTTCAGCTGTCGCTAACCCAAGCATTAGAACGTAAGTGGAAATACCCGGCCACCCACCCGCATGTACAATCTTTAAACGTGCATATTTCAAAACTACTCAGCCTGGAGATGCTGCCATATAGGCTAGTAGAAAAGGAGGCTTTCCGCAACCTGATGGCGGCGGCCGTCCCCCGGTACTCGGTCCACAGTCGCCACTATTTTTCCCTCTCTGCCGTCCCCGCCCTACACCAGCACGTCTCATGAAACATAAACCATGCCCTCACCAACGTGGTTACTAGGAAGGTCCACTTAACCACTGACACGTGGACAAGTGCTGGCGGGCAGGGACACTACATCTCCCTGATGCACATTGGGTTAACTTGTTGGAGGCTGGAACCGAGTCTGACCCTGGGTCCGCTCACGTGCTACCCACACCGAGGATTGTGGGTCCTACCTCGGTGATGGTTTCTCCGGCTTATTATGCCACCTCCTCCAAACACCCCCCCTCCTCCTTCACCACCTCCACCTCTCAATTACAATGTGTGAGCACGTCGCCTTCAGTCGGTAGCTTGAGGCGCTGCAGCACTGCCGTGGGGAAGCGTCAGCAGGCCGTGCTGAAACTCCTGAGCTTAGGTGACAAGAGGCACACCGCCCAAGAGCTGTTACAGGGTTTGATGGAGCAGACAGATCTGTGGCTTTCGCCGCTGAACCTCCAACCAGGCCTGGTCGTGTGTGACAATTAGCGTAACCTGGTGGCAGCTCTGCAGCTTGGCAGACTAACACACGCACCATGCCTGGCCCACATGTTCAATCTGGTGGTTCAGCGCTTTCTTAAAAACTATCCCCATTTGTCTGACCTGCTCAGCAAGGTGTGTCGCGTGTGTTAACATTTCAGAAAGTCCACTACAGATGCTGCCATCCTTAGGACACTGCAACATCGCTTCCAGCAGCCAGTGTACCGACTGTTGTGTGATGTGCCCACACGCTGGAATTCAACGTTGCACATGTTGGCCAGACTTTATAAGCAGCGTAGAGCCATTGTAGAATACCAGCTGCAACATGGCTGTCGGAGTGGTAGTCAGCCTCCGCAGTTCTTCAAAGTGGAGTGGGCATAGATGTCTGACATCTGTTAGTACTTAGGAAACATTGAGGAATCTACACAAATGGTGAGCGCCGATGCGTCCATTATCAGTGTAACTGTCCCGATGCTTTGAATGCTGAGAAGGTCGCTGCTAAGCATTAAGGTCGATGCTTTGCGGATAGAACAGGAGAAGGGGGATGACAATACGTCGCTAGACCACCCTCACGTCTGTGTCTCAGAGCGTATTGGAGGAGGAGGAAGAGGGGGAAGAGACTGCTGCCCACACTGCAGAGGGTACCCATGCTACTTCCTTCACATCTGTTCAGCGTGTATGGGCTTAAGAGGAGGAGGAGACTGAGAGTCATCCTCCTAGTGAGGACAGCGCTGTGTTGCGTACTGGGACTCTGGCACACATGGCTGACTTCATGTTAAGCTGCCTTTCCTGTGACCCTCACGTTAGATGCATTCTGGCCAACACAGATTACTGGGTGTTCACCCTTCTCGACCCACGGTATAAGGAGAACCTTTCCATTCTCATTCTCGAAGAGGAAAGGAGTACAAGAGTGATGCAATACCATATGTCCCTGGTGGAAAAGCTGATGCTAAAGTTCCCATCTGACAACGCTAGTGGTAGAGGATGTAGTTCAGTGGGACAACTAGCAGGGGAGAGGCGGGGAACAGGTAGCATGTCCAGCGCAGGCAGGGGAACACTCTCCAAGGCCTTTGACAGTTTTATGTCTCCCCAGCCAGACTGTGTCACCACTGCCCTGTCTAGGCTGAGTAGGAGGGAACACTGTAAAAAGATGGTGAGAGGGTACATAGTCGACCATACCAACGTCCTCCGTGATCCCTCTGCTCCATACAACTATTGGGTGTCAAAGCTGGACACGTGGCACAAACTTGAGCTGTAAGCCTTGGAGGTGCTGGCCTGCTCTGCCGCTAACGTGTTATCAGAGAGGGTGTTTAGTGCTGCTGGGGGGATTATCACGAATAAGCGTACACACCTGTCAACTGACAGCGCGGATAGGCTTACACTCATTAAGATGAACAAAGCCTGGATTTCCCCTGACTTCTCTTCTCCACCGGTGGAAAGCAGCGGAACATAAATATTCTTTAAGCTGGAACAGGAGAACCATGCACCCTCTATCACCCCAAAAAAGGGGAGAAGTAGCTTGGTCTATCCATCTCTGATCTTCCTTCTCCTCCTCCTAAACCAGCATGTCAGTACGCTGAACAGCCAATTTTTCAGAGGGTCAAAAGGCTCTGTAAAAACAAATTTTTTCGGAGGGCTGCCTCCAGGCTCTCTTAGCAAATTAAGCAAGTACGAGCTGTATGTTAAAAAAAAATTCACCTGCACTCTGAGTAAACAAATTTTTCAGGGGTACACCTGTACTCTTGGTACACAAATTTTTCCGGGCTTCGCCTATACTCTTAGCAAACAAATTTTTCCGGGCTTTGCCTATACTCTTAGCAAACAAATTTTTCCAGGATTCGCCTATACTCTAAGTTCACAAATTTTTCAGGTGTTCGCCTATACTCTTGGTACACCAATTTTTCAGGCGTTCGCCTATACTCTTGGTACACAAATGTTTCAGGGGGTCACCTATGTTCTTGGTACACAAATGCTTCAGGGGTTTGCCTATACTCTTGGTACACAAAGGTTTCCCAGCGTGGTGTTCAGCTATCTGACACATACACAGAATGAATTGTCCTGCTTTGGCCACTGAAATTTCTTCATGGTTTATGCTGTCCTGGTAGCGATCAAAGGAAGCGTAACTGATTTCATGATATTTTGACCATTTCACTGTAGACCTGTGGTGGCAACTTTTGTGACACCTCCTGCTTAAAAGAAATCTTTTGCTTTAAAATGTTAAATTGTGCAGATGGTTAGAAGTACTAGCATCTGAGTCCACTTTATGGCTCCTGACAATTTTGTGATGGAGATGGCATGGGCATTGGAATTCTGATCAGCACTGTATAGCAAGACAGAACTCATTGTACACTGCGTATTTTTGGATTTAAGCAGACGTAAAATACCCTGAGTGGTAAACAGCCGGTTTGGTTTGGGTCTGATAAAAGCACGCATCCCTGGGGGTCAGCGCTGGTCGCCAAGTATTATCTCTCATTATTCATGTTTTTCGTTGTATTTGGCTGAAATCATTTGCATAATAGGCCCAAGTGTGTGTCCTGTTGATCCTCACCATATAACAAGACTATACACATTTTACACTGTCTATTTTTGGCTTAAAGCGTTAGCAAAATACCTCGCAGTTTGCATAGCATTTTGACGCAGTGCATTATACAGCATGATGAAGACTAGGGGTAAGGGTCGAGGGCGTGGACATGGGCGGCCGAATGAGGGTGTGGGCAGAGGCCGAGGTTCTGGGCGGGGTGCAACTGTGCCAGGTTTGGCCACTCAAATTTCTTCATGGTTTATGCTGTCCCTGGTTTGAAGCAGGAGGTGCCGCAAAAGTAGCCACCACAGGTATACAGTGAACCTGTGAAAGTCTCATTAAATCACTAACGCAAATGTAAAAGTAGTCTAAGGTGAGTACTAGATTCTATAGACAGCAATGTGCTGATATGTCACTACAGAGTCCCATAATCAATAGATACCTGATCATAACTATAAGAAGGAAGGAGAGGATAGCTGTACAAGATCTGGTACACATAGGGGGGATTGAATAGGTACCCAGCATGCATCACTTATGGGTAGCAATAAAAAGACAGTTATTCTCTCAGATGACAGCTACTTTTCATGTTTTTTCTCAGGAAGTACTGTCCTAAAGATTCCCCACCAGCTGGATCTTCACAAAGAGTACATTTTGAGAGTATTCTTTTGATGTACTTGTATGTAAGAGTATGACCACTTATTAAACCAGTTGATCATAAATTCATTCTTATAGAATATATATTCAGGATAAATAATATTTTCTTAAAAGCTACTCTGTTCCTTCATACTTCAGTGGTGTTAGAGATCCAATTCCAATTCTATCCGTTCAGTCATGTGTGACTCTTGGATACTTTCTAGGCCAGTCCTCTCCATGCTTCTCTTTTCTCTACGGCTGCTTTCAATTGCCTGATGGCCATTCCTGTGTCCTTCTTGATGGTGTCCAGCCAACATGTCTTCTTTCTTCCCTGTTTCCTTTTAACACTGACCATTCCAAGTAACATCTTTTTTTCAAGTGATTTTGCCCTCATCACATGTCCAAAGTAAGCCAGTCTCTGTCTCATGATCTCGCCTTCCAAGGACACATCTGGGTGGTGTAGCAAGCGGGTTGCACTCGCCTCGGGATCGCTGACCTCTCTTATATGGAAATGGCGCACCACACATGTAGAAACTCCAGAGACGTGGATTTCCTTATCTCTGGCTCCTGCCAGACTTTATTTTCACAGCATACAACGAAAACATAAAGTTCATATCCACACCCCACCTTGGGGTTGAGGTTAGGGTGGTCAACCCTGTCAACCTCCTGCCTTCATGGTTTGCACTAGACTCTGGGGCTAGCAGCCCTCCCAGCTCCATTGAGCTGTCTCTCTCTCTGGCTCTCTCAGCCAACATCTCCCTGGGTGTAGCAGGAATGTACTCTTATATCCAACTTCCTGACCACACCTATGGGCGTTTTCCCTTTTCTCAGACACCAGAATGCCTGTCTGTTGCCCCCTACAGGCCGTTCTCTGTAGTGCACCTCTACATACCGCCACCCCTTTGATAAAGGCCGTAGGCCATATCACATTTTTCTCTTTTGGCCCTCCAGGGTCAAAACTCCAGGTTTGGGGGTCTCTTTCTATTTTTACTTGTCTGACAAGTTCTCTCATCTTGTCTTCACTTGGCTCATCACATCCTTGCAGATCTTTCTCAGACTGTGTCCTCCCAGCTTGCAGGTTGACTTTCAAGTGCAACTTTGTATCCTCTGTGGCTTGTAACTCATCTTCAAGTTCCTCTAACTGAATCTTGCTTTCTTTTACTTCTTTAGACTTTTCTAGTTCATGTTCACCCTTTTCACCATCATCCTTGGAGCTAACTAAGTCCTCCATTTCAGTGCACAATGGCTTTTTAAGACTGTCAAACTTAGGCTCCATTTTGAAGGTTCCTTCTAGCTTACGAACCTTGTCTTGGTACTCTTCCAGTTCCCCTCGTAGCTTATGCTCCACCATGGCCTTGCTATGGATTACAGTCTCTAATTCATTTTTCAATCCATTCAGCTTTAGAATTATCTTTTCCTCACTTTGTAAAAATTCTATTTCTTCTCTTAGTATAGTGCTATCGGTTAGACTCATTAGCATTCTTCAAAGTTCATTTACCCCTGAATCTAACTTTTGCTTGGTAGTTTTCAGTTCACTTATGAGTTGGTCCTTGGAGCCAGCATCCCTGTGATAGGCTTCTACCGCCTGGACAACCCGTTTATTCACTTTCTGGGTTTGCTTTTTGAGGTCATTACACTCTTGCTGCAGTTCTTCCCGGATTTCGGCTACCACTTCTGAGACCTTCTCTGGTACAGTAGCCTCACTTTCTGCCTTCTCCTTGGCCTCTTGTAGTTCAGAGGTCTGTTCAGTCTGCATCTTTTGCTCAGCTCTCACCTTAATGACTTTTCTTTTGTTTACAGAAGTGATTTCTTTCCTCCACACTGTCCAAGTCTTTACAAACTGTTCACCTGGAGTGCCCAGGTCACCTTCACCTAAGTTGGTATGCTTCACCACTTGTGTCTTATTTTTACAATTCTTCATTCCTGCCACTGGTTGTTGGACCACGCCCTTGCATTTTTTTTGTACCAGAGTTCACTTTCCAGCATTATTATCGGGAATGTTCCACAAGCCCTTCTTCTCTTTTACTTGCTGTCTGAACTGGCTCCTAGACTGCACTAGTCTCTGAACCCTATTTTCTGCAACATGACACTGTGCTGCCCAGCGTTTCATCTTCACGCTTGAATTCTTAGCGAACTTTTGGAACAGCCCCTTTTTCTCTGATATCATTTTCAGGGTGCGTGTCAAAGTTAACACTTCAGTCTCTTTCATACTGATCTTTTCTTCAGCATGCTCACATTCAGTGACATATCTCGCAGACCTGACTTTCTCCTCTGTAAGCTGCTGTTCACATATTTTCTGTGTCTTCCTCAGTTTGGACACAAGCTCCTGTTGGAGACCAAGCTCCACAGAAACATCTTCTATCTCTTGCTGTAGATGTACTTTAACCTTCTCAAGCTTATCACAGGCAGCTGTCTTCTCTTCATACTGCTGCCCTGTAGCTTCTAACTCCTCTTGTATTTCTCTTTTCTGCTCTTCCACGGAATCCAAGCACACAGCACTCTTCTCCAGTCTATATTTTAGGTCAGACACCTCAGCCTGAAGTGTTGCAACCTGCTCTGACCGGTTTCTCTTAGATTCTGCATCTTCTTCTACCTGCTTGAGGAGCACATTTTTCTCATCTTGCATAGTCTTCAGGTCTGCACTGAGACCAAGCCTCTGCTGCGTCTCTTCTTGCAGTAACTTCTAGGACTCTTCACTCTGAGCTTCCAGCTCCACCTGCAGCCTGCTCACCTGCTCAGACAATGCTGTCTGCACACTGTCACCTTCAGTTATTTTTATTTGTAGCTCTTGAAGCTGCATCTCTACTGTCTTTCTCTTGCATTCAGACTTTTGCTTAGCCTGCAAAAGGACCTTCAGCTTATGGATAAGCTCAGTACACTTGCTTTCCACAGCCTGTTTGACCTCTTCCAAGGTTTCATTCAGCTTTTCAGCTTGCTCTAACCATTGGGACAGTTCCTTCATAGCTAGCGCATGGGTCTGATTAAGGTCCTGGATCTGAGCTTCATATTCTTCAACTTCCACATCCAGGTTCATCTGTAGCTGGGACACCAGTCTCTCATGCAGTGATTCCTGGTTTTCTTTGTAAACTAGTAAGTCTTTCAAGATCTCTGCTTGCTTCTCTGCCTGACTGCAAGCAGCTTTCTCTAGTGCCAGTTTTTCCTTAAGCTGACTTATCTGGCACTCCAATTCACCATTTTTATTTGCTAACTGCATTTTCAACTCTGCAACTTGATTTTGCAAACCTGTAGTTTGATTCCGTGCATCTGTAGAAGCTCTTTCTAACTTGCAACACGTCATCTCCAACTCTTGGGTTTTCATTTGCAGTTTCTTACAGTCCTGTTCATACTGCACAGATTGTGCCTCCAGACATACTCTGCGATCAGCCTCATCTCTGGCTACATCGCTGAGGTCTTGTATCTCTTCATGGGCTGTTGAAAGACATCCCTCATACTTTTTTTTCTCGCTTCTCATTTCTTCTAAGCTCTGTTCACACTGAACATTCTTCTGTTCCAGCAACATCCGGTGATCAGCTTCCTTCTTAGTCAATCTCTCAAGATGCTCATTCTCCTTTAAGAAAGCTGCACTCTCTGCTTTCTGCTGCTCAGCTTCTTGGAGAATACTTTCTTTTAGGAATGTATCTGTCTGCTCCTCGGCTAACAGCCTTTGCCTCTTGGCCTCTTCTCCAAGCAGACACAAGATAGTCCTTTCTTTCTGTAACTGAACTTCATAATTTCTATTAGCAGTTTGCAATGCCTCTTCAAGAAAATTTGCATGTGCTTGCATTGGTGCAAATCCCTCCTGAATTTTAAACAAGCGTTCTCTTGCGGTCTAACCCTGGACCTCAGGATCTGCACCGATAACCTCAATTGTCTCACTAGCAGCAGCCTTTTTCTTCTTTTTTTCTCTTTTTTGCAGATTTAGTAAGATCTATCCTTTCTCTCTCTAAAGGCATAGTACTACTCACTTCAGCATTTCTAGTCCTACACACACTATCCTCATTATTACTTCCCTCGTTCACTAGAGGTATACCTGCCCCGACTCCCTTATGGGCGTTGGCTGCACTCCTCATTGCACTCTGTTCACATCCTGACTTCATTTGGGAAACATTTTTACACATATTAGGCACAGAATACAACCCACCATCCCCCACACATGACATTTCAGGGTTAATGGACTTTTCTTGCACCACCTGGTCAGCAACACAGTTCTCAGACAAATCTTCCTTAAATGTCCGTGCACACTGTGTGGTCTTCATGGTATCATCGTGCACAGAAAACGTATTATGCAACACATTATGTACCATACAGTTTTTGAACTTTTTTGCACCCAGCGCAGACACTGCAGTTGTCTCAGTACTCTACTGCAAGGAAAACATTCTGTTATGCAGCATTTTAACCACATTGGCATCGATTTGTTCACTGTCAAGTCCATATCGCACAGAAAGCACAGTCTTTTTAGTGGTCTCACCACTCCATGGATTGTTATCACCTTCCTTTGGTGGGGACACCTCCTGCTGTGCCCTCAAAGCTTTGCAGTTAGCCTCCAATACAGACCAGTGGGGCTTTACTGGCCACTTTGCCACTGGACACCCGTACATACATAGGTCCATTTGCAACCTCCCCCAGCATGGCTCTTTCTGGTTGCCTCCTGCACCACCCACCATCTTGACTGTACAGTCCATAATAAACAAACAAGTTCACAAACTTGCCTCGCAGACTTCCTCTGCTTGGTCCTCTGTTGCTCCCACAGCAACCGCAAACTTTAGCCTCCTGGCCCTTTAACTGCAGCTTTGGCCTCCTTGCCCTTTAAGCTCTGCATACAGCAACATTTGCACACTCGGCTTCCTGGCCCTTTAAACCGCATCCAGCACAATCGAACACTCGGCCTCCTGGCCCTTTAACCCGCATACAGCAGCACTGCTCCCAGCAAACATCCACGTGTTGCTCCTGAAGCTTTGTGCGGCACTCCAGATCATGCCAGCGCATCCTCCACCATATGTAGCTAGCGGGGTGCATTTGCCTCGGAATCGCTGACCTCTCTTGTATGGAAATGGCACACCACACATGTAGAAATTCCAGAGACGTGGATTTCTTTATCTCAGGCTCCTGCCGGGCCGAAGAAAGAAGATCCAGCCGCGAAGGAAGGAAGATCGGCATCGTCCGGAGCAGGTGAGTTTAATTCTGGTACAGGTCTCCCGCGGATCCGGACGGCTTTCATAGGCTTCAATAGAAGCCTGCGGGAGCCGTCCCCACGGGAGACCCACACGAAAATAGAGCATGTCCATTTTTTTTCCAGCATGCGGATCCGCGCCTGATGGGGAAAATGACATCCGCAGGTATTTAACTACCTGCGGGTGTCCAATGCATCCCTATGGGGCTCAGATCCGCGTGCGAGAAAAACGCTGCGGATTTAAAATAAAAATTATCCCGTGGACATGAGGCCTTAGTGTAATCAATTAAACACAAAAAAAACCATTTGCATCACATCGCTATGCTGCGAGAGAAAGGTTGGGTTATCACAACATGCGTATTCTGTGCGTTTTGCAGTCACGCAGTACTCATGGGCGGGTTTTCCTTACCTGTGTAAATACAGCCTTCAAAAAGTATTCTGATTACACAAAGTTGCTGTTAAATGAATGCTAATCAAATGTTATTCAAGTTTGCAATGTCGTTCCTCTTTGGATTTTGTGGCTGTAGTTCTATAAGCAATTACCTTCTCCTGATACTTCAGAAGTATTTATTCACAGGTTGCCTCTTGCTGTGACCTGTAGGCAGCGCTACAGGTTGGGCTTACCTAGTAGGAACGACCAGGGGAGGCTTTCCCTTCAGCTCCTAGGATCAGATTGCTGACCAATAGTAGGGCAGCGCTTAGCAAGGATGCACGCAGGAAAGAAGTACAGTGTGGGTAAGGCCCAATGCACACATCCAGATAAGCATTTAGTGTAAAAACGGGTTTTCATGCCCACGAGCGGAAATCAATTGCAATTTTCCGCTCGCGAAGTGAAAATCGCAGCAAGCTCTATTTTGAGCAGGATTCCGTGCGGACAGCTTCCATTGAAGTCAATGGAAGCCATCCGACCTATGGCCCTTCCACA
>NC_089842.1:140175748-140193248 GCF_035609145.1 Eleutherodactylus coqui | reverse complement strand
TACCATGCAGCACGGCGCGGGGTCCTGCTGTCAGCGCACGCCGCTCCGGCTTCGGCTCCGGCGTCCTGGAGCTGTGACGACAGGGCTCTCCTGGCGACGTGGGGAGGCCGGTGTGGAGCGGCGTGGGCGGGTCCGCCCGTAGGGCGCCGCCCGCACCCTTTCCTCTCTCTTGTACTGTGAGTGGGGAGTTGGCTCGTCCTACTCTCTGCCCCTGGGCGGAGTCTCGCAGTTATAAGGCTGGCAGTGACCTCAGCTCACTGCCAGTTATTGGTTCTGTCAGCTACTAGTTAGTTCTGTCTGCAGTTTCCTCCAGTCAGTCCGCTAGTCTGCTCGTCAGCTTCCTTTCCCTAGCTTGTCTAGTGCTCAGCATTTCCTGTTTGGTAACTCCATCTGCCTTCCTTGTCGGCACTCTGTCCCCCGTTAGTTAGTTCATCTAGGTAGTCGCCAGGTCCCTAGCCAGAGTAGTTGTCCGCCTGGGGTTAGCCAGGTCGAGGCAAGTAGGCAGGGACAGTGGGGTGCGGTAAGTTCAGGGCACCCCATCTGGCACTCGGGGGTCAGAGTGCCGTAACATAATAACTGGCCCTTTAAACTGTTTTTTCCATGGAGGCGATCAGCTCCCTCACAAACCAGCTGCAAACCCTGGTGCTGGTGGTCCAGGATTTATCCACTCGCATGGCGGCTCAGGAGCAGCGGGGGTTGTCGCAGGGGCCGGACGCCTCAACCAGTCCAGAACCCAAGTGCCCTCTTCCTGAGGTGTTCTCTGGGGGAGAGGAACAAGTTTTTTGTTTTCCAACAGGCGTGTTGCCTGTTTTTTCGGATGCGTCCCCGTTCTTTCGGGTCGGAGGCTCAAAGGGTCGGGCTGATAATGTCCCTGCTGCGGGGCTCTGCCCAGACCTGGGCTTTTTCCATTCCCGAGGGTTCCCCCTGCCTGCAGTCGGTGGACTCCTTTTTTCAGGAACTCGGGGGTATCTTCGATTAACTGGACCGAGTGGGGTTAGCGGTTTCTCGGCTGCTGGCGTTGCATCAGGGGTCGCTTTGTGTGGAGGATTATCGCTCCAACTTCAGACGCTATGCGGGTGATACGGCATGGAACGATAGCGCTCTGAAAGATGTTTTTCTGCAGGGCCTCTCGGACGCGGTTAAAGAACAGTTGATTTTCCATCCCGTTCCCGGGTCCTTAAAGGAGGCTATGGAGCTAGCGGTGAAGGCAGATAGGAGGCTCAGGTCTAGGAAGCAAGATAGACAGGCCTGTAGAGTCAGGGAGGTCGTTTGTCCTGTCCCCTCTTCTTCCTTACCAGTCTCTGTTCCCGAGCCTATGGAGGTGGACCCGCTGGACCCCAAGGAGCGACGCCGGATTCGTTTGTTGCATCATCTCTGCCTCTACTGTGGGAAAGCTGGACATCGGGTGATAACCTGCCCCCTGAGGCTTCAGCGCTCACAGTCTGAACCGGCGGAAAAACTCCGAGTCCTAGGCGATTGTAGGGAGGATCGCCTAGGACTTCAGATACTTCCTAAACTTCTGGTACCTTGTCAGGTTAGATTCCGGAATTTTTCCCGACCCGGGAAGGCGTTTATTGATTCCGGAGCAGCCGCTAACCTGATAAGCATGTGTTTCGTTAGACCCCTGATGGCAGAATTTGTGGCGCTGAAGACGCCAATTTGTTTTACCAGTATTGATGCTACCCCCCTCTCTCCTGGCCTGGTGCAATGGAGGACCCCAGGGTTGCAGCTCACGGTGGGGATTCTCCACTCAGAAGAAATATAATTGCTGGTGATGGAGAAAATGTCGGTAGACATGGTACTAGGGATGCTGTGGTTGGCGTTGCACAACCCCCAATTCAATTGGACCACCCGGGAACTGACTCACTGGGGACCATCCTGCCATAGCCATCTTGCTCCCCTTTCTCTCTGCTCAGTAGATACCGCGCTCATTCTGGAATACTTGTCTGACTTCCGGGATGTGTTTTCTAAAAGTCTGTCAGGAACCCTGCCTTCTCACAGAGAGTGGGACTGTGGGATAGACCTGATACCAAATAAGCCCATCCCTATGGGAGCCATTTTTAACTTATCCGGGCGGGAGCACGAGGCCCTCAAGAGCTACATTACGGAGTCCCTGGCCAAACGTCATATTAGGCCATTCCGTTCCCCTGCTGGGGCGGGTCTTTTCTTTGTCGAGAAGAAGGATGGGACATTGAGGCCTTGTGTAGATTATTGGGCCTTAAATCAGATCACAGTCAAGAACCAGTGCTCTCTGCCTCTGATTCCTGTCCTCCTGAATCAGGTGGTGGGAGCCCACTGGTTTTCTAAACTGGATTTAAGAGGGCTTATAATTTGATCCGTATCCGCGAGGGTGATGAATGGAAGACAGCCTTCAATACCCCATTGGGACACTTCGATTTTCTGGTGATGCCATTTGGCCTGTGTAATGCTGTCTTCAAGGGATTTATGAATGCGGTCTTTCACGACGTCCTGGGGGTGTTCTTAGTCATTTACCTCGACGACATCCTGGTATATTCTCCTGATTGGGACGCTCATGTGCAGTATCTTAGGTTGGTACTAACCCGGTTACGTGAGTACCAGTTGTTCGTTAAATTGGAGAAATGTCTGTTTGGCACTCAACAAGTGTCCTTTCTGGGGTACGTTATTTCTCCAACGTCCGTGCAAATGGAGTTGGATAAGGTGGCAGCTATCTCCCAGTGGGTCCGACCAGGTAATCTGAAAGCACTCCAACGTTTCTTAGGTTTTGCGAATTTCTATCGCAAGTTCATTAGAAACTACTCCGTTATCGCTCAACCGTTGACCGATCTTACCAGGAAGGGGGCTGACTTGGTAAGATGGTCACCTGAGGCCCTAGAGGTGTTTGATCATCTCAAAAGGGCGTTCTCGGCCGCCCCGATGCTCATTCAACCTGCCCCGCAATGCCCCTTCTTCGTGGAGGTTGATGCATCCGAGGTGGGGGCTGGCTCTGTGTTGTCTCAGCTGGTTAGCGGGAGAGCTGGCTACAGTCCATGTGCATTCTTTTCACGAAAGTTCAGTGCAGCAGAGCGTAATTACGATGTGGGCAATCGAGAGTTATTGGCAATCAAGTGGTCCTTAGAAGAGTGGCACCACCACCTTGAGGGCGCTCGGCATCCCGTCACAGTGTACACCGATCATAAGAACCTAGTATACCTCGCCAACGCTAAGCGACTCACTGCACGTCAGGCCAGGTGGGCACTGTTTTTCTCTAGGTTTAACCTCGTAGTGACGTATATCCCCGGGGCTAAGAATGTAAAGGCTGATGCTCTCTCGCGGAGTTTTGGATTGCCAGACTGTGAGTCGCTTCCTCCCGAAAATATCCTGGAACCTGGGGTTGTGGTTGCGGCTGTGGAGTCTGGTCTCATTCCCCGCCTTCAGAGGACTCAGCAGGACGCTCCCCCAGGTCTCCCAGAGGGCAGATGGTTTGTGCCAGAATCATTACGTCTCACGGTTATTGAAGAGTCCCACTCGTCAGTTTTCGCGGGTCATCCGGGAGTGCAAGGGACCCTAGATCTCTGCTCCAGGCTCTACTGTTGGCCTGGTATGTCTCGTCAGATACATGACTTCGTAAGGGGGTGCTCTGTTTGCGCGCGCGGAAAGAGTCACCGGAGGCGTCCAGAGGGGCCCCTGAGACCGTTGCCCGTGCCGTCGCACCCCTGGTCGCACCTTTCGGTGGATTTTGTTACTGACCTGCCAGAATCACAAGGGTTCACCACCGTTCTGGTGGTGGGGGACCGTTTCTCGAAGATGGCCCATTTTGTGGCGTTAGAGAAACTTTCTTCGGCGATTGAATTTACCCAGTTCTTCATTAAAGAAATTGTCCACCTCCATGGAGTTCCTGAGAACATTGTTTCCGATCGCGGGTTTCAGTTCGTGGCGCAGTTTTGGCGGGCCTTCTGCAGAAACCTTGGGACTTTGCTTTCGTTCTCGTCAGCATTCCACACGCAGACTAATGGTCAAACTGAGCGGAAAAACCAGGATATGGTACAATATTTGAGGCTGTTTGCAAGCGAGAAGGCTCATCGGTGGGTTGAGTTTCTGCCGTTGGCTGAGTTTGCACTGAACAACCGTACTTGTTCTTCCACTGGCATTTCTCCTTTTTTTTGCATTTATGGCCAGCATCCTCATTTCCTTACTTCTCTTCTACCCCGTCTGCCTGTCCTGCAGCTGATGTCGCCACTAATGTGCTGCAGGGGGTATGGAAGGAAGTACAGAAGAATCTGGAGGTAGTGGGGTCTCGCATGCAGTTGCGCAGTGGGAGAAGCCTCTCAGTTTCGGAACCTTACAGGGCGGGCCAGAAGGTGCATCTATCGTCCCGGAACCTAAGATTGAAGGTCCCGTCCTTAAAGCTTGCGCCGTGCTTTGTAGGTTCTTTTACCATCACGCGGGTAATTAACCCGCTCGCCTACGAACTTGAGCTGCCAGCCACGTGGAAAGTGCATAGGGTGTTCCACAAGTCCTTGTTGAAACCCTTTGTCTCCTCGCAGTTATAAGGCTGGCAGTGACCTGAGCTCACTGCCAGTTATTGGTTCTGTCAGCTACTAGTTAGTTCTGTCTGCAGTTCCCTCCAGTCAGTCCGCTAGTCTGCTCGTCAGCTTCCTTTCCCTAGCTTATCTAGTGCTCAGCATTTCCTGTTTGGCAACTCCATCTGCCTTCCTTGTCGGCACTCTGTCCCCCGTTAGTTAGTTCATCTAGGTAGTCGCCAGGTCCCTAGCCAGAGTAGTTGTCCGCCTGAGGTTAGCCAGGTCGAGGCAAGTAGGCAGGGACAGTGGGGTGCGGTAAGTTCAGGGCACCCCATCTGGCGCTCGGGGGTCAGAGTGCCGTAACACTCGCGCGTTAATAGTACGTACTAGAAAAGACAGAACTTGCCCTATCTTTCTCACGCGTAGTTAATGCGGGAAAGATAGGGCAAGAACTATCTATCCACTGTTTTTTTTTACACTCACTTACAAAAAAAAACAAAAAAAAACCTGTTAATGCGCAACTACGTGTCCTGGCAAAATAATTCCACCCTTGTGAAAGGTTCCTCAGAGTGCCCATACAGGCTGCAGATCATCCACAGTAACTGTATGCAGATTGCTAGTCTGCAAATATTTCAATGGGCAAATACAGGTGCAGCCCAGCAAAGAGCGCGCAATTACCATGAATCATCCACAGCTTGTACGGAAGTCCTTAATAGTGTAGGCACTATTGTTTCTACAAATGTTGCATAAATAAATAGTACAAGGTATTAGTGCTAATAGCTCCTCATGTACACACCAGAGCATATTTTGAAAAGTCCCCATAACTTACATCCTGGGAAAGATTGGCAAAAACTTCTGCAGTACGGCCAGGCTCACACGAGCGGATCTCGCAGCGTGCAGATATACGCGCGTGGCACGCAGCCCATACACATATACGCCAACATGGAACATGCTGCAGTTTTTCTTGTACATTTAGTATACACAATTCGTGTGAGCAGCAACATGGCCACCTATGTAATATAGGTACAACGAACTATGCACACAAAACACATTTACCATACACTTATGTGAGACAGTCGTTAGGCCTCATTCATAGGAGACAGATACAAAAATGGTATAAAGAAAGCAGGAATTTGTGGGCAGACAGTGAAAGACCGAGTCAGGGGAGCGACACACCATCCAGACTGTCTGCAACCTCCGCTTATTCTTCTGGGCTCTTCCTCCACAAAAATAAGTGTTTTTTGGGTTTTTTTGTGGTCTATACTACTTCCAAAAAAGTAGTATAAACCAGCCAAGCCTAGAGAGCAGTATCATGTTCTAAAGGCTCCCAGATCATCTATCACCACGACAGCACAAGGTAATGTCACCTGAGCGATAGAAGGGTGTTTACAGTGGGTTGGACTACTTTCTGACGTCATTTCCTGCTTGCATTTGTTATTTTGTCTGTACGTTACATTGTCCATAAACTGTATACTTAGGCATAAAAACGTATGCGTACGCGACTATAAGCCATTCGCTTTGGTGGTCATACGCTGCGGATGCATGCTTGCAGAATACGACCCGGTCATGTGAGCCCGGTCTAATAAAAGCACCCGAATTTCATTTTCCACAAACTTCTCAGAAACAGAGATACATAACACCAGAATAGAATTCTTAACAACTTGGACAAATATTTACTGATGATGTTTTCCTGGGAGGTTAAACATAAATATGCTATATAACGAGACTTCATGGCATCGCTCCTTTGCCCTCATTAACACGTGAATTACATTTCTTTTGAACTTGTCATCCTGGCCAGTTATACAGTCATCCATTAAAAATTCACTATTTCCACCAAAACTTTCCATCAAACAGGTCCCAACATGTCTTGGACGATTACAAAAGTGCCTTTTCCAAACACCCCAGCACTTTCAAACAGCTATAAATCTGCAACTTGCATAATCTGCATAGTCGGGATGTGACGTTGTGTTACACATTAGTACATTTGCCTTAGTCATTGCAGACATGAGGCATCTGTATATAGAAATAGAATTAGATCACGGGACTCAGCCTTTTTAGGTCCGAGGGCCACATTGTTCTACTTGAAGGAGCTGCTATACAATGTAATCTGTTTAAGATGTTCTGCAGAGAAGCGGTAACTAGAGATGAGCGAGCACCAAAATGCTCGGGTGCTCGTTACTCGGGACGAAATTAT
The DNA here is from genome assembly GCF_035609145.1 of Eleutherodactylus coqui. NCBI lineage: Eukaryota > Metazoa > Chordata > Amphibia > Anura > Eleutherodactylidae > Eleutherodactylus > Eleutherodactylus coqui. Next base: position 140,186,573 of record NC_089842.1, on the reverse strand, counting down.
CGCGATGCTCGAGGGTTCGTTTCGAGTAACGAACCCCATTGAAGTCAATGGGCGACTCGAGCATTTTTGTATATCGCCGATGCTCGCTAAGGTTTCCATTTGTGAAAATCTGGGCAATTCAAGAAAGTGATGGGAACGACACAGCAAAGGATAGGGCAGGCGAGGGGCTACATGTTGGGCTGCATCTCAAGTTCCCAGGTCCCACTATTAAGCCACAATAGCGGCAAGAGTGCCCCCCCCCCAACAACTTTTACTTCTGAAAAGCCCTCATTAGCAATGCATACCTTAGCTAAGCACCACACTACCTCCAACAAAGCACAATCACTGCCTGCATGACACTCCGCTGCCACTTCTCCTACATGTTACATGCTGCCCCCCCCCCCCCTGCACGACCCAGTGTCCACACCGCACACCACATTGTCCCTGCGCAGCCTTCAGCTGCCCTCATGCCACGCCACACTCATGTCTATTTATAAGTGCGTCTGCCATGAGGAGGAACCGCAGGCACACACTGCAGAGGGTTGGCACGGCTAGGCAGCGACCCTCTTTAAAAGGGGCGGGGCGATAGCCCACAATGCTGTACAGAAGCAATGAGAAATATAATCCTGTGCCACCGCCATCAGGAGCTGCACACTTGGGCATAGCAATGGGGAACCTATGTGCCACACACTATTCATTCTGTCAAGGTGTCTGCATGCCCCAGTCAGACCGCGTTTTTTTATAAATAGTCACAGGCAGGTACAACTAGGAATCCCCAACTCCGCAATGGGAATTCCGTGTGCACCCACAGCATGGGTGGCTCCCTGGAACCCACCCGCTGTACATAAATGTATCCCATTGCAGTGTCCTGGACAGCAGAGCTAACGTCAGATTAAATGCAGGTGGGCTTCGGCCCAAACTGCATGCCCCAGTCAGACTGGGGTTCTTTAGAAGTGGACAAATGTAGTTACAACTCCGTGTGGACCGACAGCATGGGTGGCTCCCTGGAACCCACCGGCGGTACATAAATATATCCCATTGCAGTGCCCAGCACAGCTGATGTAACGTCAGCTGTAATGCAGGTGGGCAAAAAATTAATTGGATTACACTGTAGGCGAGGGCCCCCAAAAAATTGGTGTACCAACAGTACTAATGTACGTCAGAAAAATTGCCCATGCCCAACCAAGAGGGCAGGTGAAACCCATTAATCGCTTTGGTTAATGTGGCTTAATTTGTAACTAGGCCTGGAGGCAGCCCAGTTAAAATAGAAATTGGTTCAGGTGAAAGTTTCAACGCTTTAATGAGCATTGAAACGTATAAAAATTGTTTACAAAAATTATATGACTGAGCCTTGTGGGCCTAAGAAAAATTGCCCGTTCGGCGTGATTACGTCAGGTTTCAGGAGGAGGAGCAGGAGGAGGAGGATGAATAGAATACACAGATTGATGAAGCTAAAAGGTCCCCGTTTTTGATGGTGATAGAGAACGATGCTTCCATCCGCGGGTGCAGCCTACGTATTGTTTAGGTATCACTGCTGTCCGCTGGTGGAGAAGAGAAGTCTGGGGAAATCCAGGCTTTGTTCATCTTGATGAGTGTAAGCCTGTTGGCACTGTCGGTTGACAGGCGGGTACGCTTATCTGTGAATGATTCCCCCAGCCGTACTAAACACCCTCTCTGACAAGACGCTAGCCGCAGGACAAGCAAGCACCTCCAGGGCATACAGCGCGAGTTCAGGCCACGTGTCCAGCTTCGACACCCAGTAGTTGTAGGGGGCAGAGGCGTCACGGAGGACGGTCGTGCGATCGGCTATGTACTCCCTCACCATCCTTTTACAGTGCTCCCGCCGACTCAGCCTTGACTGGGGAGCGGTGACAGTCTTGGTGGGGAGCCAGAAAGCTGTCAAAGGCCTTAGAGAGTGTTCCCCTGCCTGTGCTGTACATGCTGCCTGATCTCTGCGCCTCCCCTGCTACCTGGCCCTCAGAACTGCGCCTTCGGCCACTAGCGCTGTCGGATGGGAATTTTACCATCAGTTTGTCCGTCAGGGTCCTGTGGTATAGCATCACTCTCGAACCCCTTTCCTCTTCGGGTATGAGAGTGGAAAGGTTCTCCTTATACCGTGGGTCGAGCAGTGTGTACACCCAGTAATCCATAGTGGCCAGAATGCGTGTAACGCGAGGGTCACGAGAAAGGCATCCTAGCATGAAGTCAGCCATGTGTGCCAGGGTACCTGTACGCAACACATGGCTGTCCGCACTAGGAAGATCACTTTCAGGATCCTCCTCCTCCTCAGGCCATACACGCTGAAAGGATGACAGGCAAGCAGCATGGGTACCCTCAGCAGTGGGCCAAGCTGTCTCTTCCCCCTCCTCCTCATCCTCCTCATGCTCCTCCTCCTCCTCAACGCGCTGAGATATAGACAGGAGGGTGCTCTGACTATCAAGCGACATACTGTCTTCCCCCGCCTCTGTTTCCGAGCGCAAAGCTTCTGCCTTTATGCTTTGCAGGGAACTTCTCAAGAGGCATAGCAGAGGAATGGTGACGCTAATGATTGCAGCATCGCCGCTCACCATCTGGGTAGACTCCTCAAAGTTTCCAAGGACCTGGCAGATGTCTGCCAACCACGCCCACTCTTCTGTAAAGAATTGAGGAGGCTGACTCCCACTGCGCCGCCCATGTTGGAGTTGGTATTCCACTATAGCTCTACGCTGCTCATAGAGCCTGGCCAACATGTGGAGCGTAGAGTTCCACCGTGTGGGCACGTCGCACAGCAGTCGGTGCACTGGCAGATGAAACCGATGTTGCAGGGTGCGCAGGGTGGCAGCGTCCGTGTGGGACTTGCGGAAATGTGCGCAGAGCCGGCGCACCTTTCCAAGCAGGTCTGACAAGCGTGGGTAGCTTTTCAGAAAGCGCTGAACCACCAAGTTAAAGACGTGGGCCAGGCATGGCAAGTGCGTGAGGCTGCCGAGCTGCAGAGCCGCCACCAGGTTACGTCCGTTGTCACACACGACCATGCCCGGTTGGAGGCTCAGCGGCGCAAGCCAGCGGTCGGTCTGCTCTGTCAGACCCTGCAGCAGTTCGTGGGCCGTGTGCCTCTTATCTCCTAAGCTGAGTAGTTTCAGCACGGCCTGCTGACGCTTGCCCACCGCTGTGCTGCCGTGCCGCGCGACACCGACTGCTGGCGACGTGCTGCTGCTGACACATCTTGATTGCGAGACAGAGGTTGCGTAGGAGGAGGAGGAGGAGGAGGGTGGTTTAGTGGAGGAAGCATACACCGCCGCAGATACCAGCACCGAGCTGGGGCCCGCAATTCTGGGCGTGGGTAGGACGTGAGCGGTCCCAGGCTCTGACTCTGTCCCAGCCTCCACTAAATTTACCCAATGTGCCGTCAGGGAGATATAGTGGCCCTGCCCGCCTGTGCTTGTTTACGTGTCTGTTGTTAAGTGGACCTTGGCAGTAACCGCGTTGGTGAGGGCGCGTACAATGTTGCGGGAGACGTGGTCATGCAGGGCTGGGACGGCACATCGGGAAAAGTAGTGGCGACTGGGAACTGAGTAGCGCAGGGCCGCCGCCGCCATCATACTTTTGAAAGCCTCCATTTCCACAACCCTATACGGCAGCATCTCCAGGCTGATAAATTTGGCTATGTGCACGTTTAACGCTTGAGCGTGCGGGTGCGTGACGGCGTACTTGCGCTTGCGCTCCAACACTTGTGCTAGCGACGGCTGGACGGTGCACTGACAGACATTGGTGGATGGGGCCGAGGACAGCGGAGGTGAGGTGTGGGTGCAGGCCAGGAGACGGTACTGCCTGTGCCCTGAGAGGGGGGTTGGATCTCAGTGGCAGGTTGGGGCACAGGGGGAGAGGTAGCGGTGCAAACCGGAGGCGGTGAACGGCCTTCGTCCCACCTTGTGGGGTGCTTGGCCATCATATGTCTGCGCATGCTGGTGGTGGTGGCTCCCCGGCTGATCTTGGTGCGACACAGGTTGCACACCACTGTTCGTCGGTCGTCTGCACTCTCAGTGAAAAACTGCCAGACCTTTGAGCACCTCGGCCTCTGCAGGGTGGCATGGCGCGAGGGGGTGCTTTGGGAAACAGTTGGTGGATTATTCGGTCTGGCCCTGCCTCTACCCCTGGCCACCGCACTGCCTCTTGCAAGCTGCCCTGCTGCTGCCCTTGCCTCCCCCTCTGAAGACCTGTCCTCAGTAGGCGTAGCAAACCAGGTGGGGTCAGTCACCTCATCGTCCTGCTGCTCTTCCTCCGAATCCTCTGTGCGCTCTTCCCTCTGACTTACTGCCTTTACTACTACCTCACTGCAAGACAACTGTGTCTCATCGTCATCGTCCTCCTCACCCACTTAAAGGCCTTGAGACAGTTGCCGGAAGTCCCCAGCCTCATCCCCCGGACCCCGGGAACTTTCAAAAGGTTGGGCATCGGTCACGACAAACTCCTCCGGTGGGAGAGGAACCATTGCTGCCCATTCTGGGCAGGGGCCTGGGAACAGTTCCTGGGAGTCTGCCTGCTCCTCAGAATGTGTCATTGTAATGGAGTGAGGAGGCTGGGAGGAAGGAGGAGCAGCAGCCAGAGGATTCAGAGTTGCAGCAGTGGACGGCGCAGAACTCTGGGTGGACGATAGATTGCTGGATGCACTTTCTGCCATCCACGACAGGACCTGCTCACACTGCTCATTTTCTAATAAAGGTCTACCGCGTGGACCCATTAATTGTGAGATGAATGTGGGGACGCCAGAAACGTGCCTGTCTCCTAATCCCGCAGCAGTCAGCTGCGATACACCTGGATCAGGAGCTCGGCCTGTGCCCACACCCTGACTTGGGCCTCCGCGTCCTCGCCCGCGTCCACGTCCTCTAGGCCTACCCCTACCCCTCAGCATGGTGTATTACCAGTAGTGCAGAAACAGAACGCTGTAATTAAATGTGCCGCTTATTGGCCTGTGGTTGGAGGCTGACTTCCCTTACGGAACGCACAGCAGAGCCAGGAAATAATTTTGCGCAAGCCTGCTGTAACACTTAGCTGGCTGCGTATGAATTAGGAGGACAACTACACCCAGCACAGACCCAGTACACTAAGGACAGTCACAGGCAGCCCAAATAGATTTTTTTTCCCAAATGCTTTTGGAAAGGCCCACTGCCTATATTCAATAAATATATGTCTTCTGTCCCTGCCTCACCACTACTGGCCCTGGAGTATGTAAAATAACTGCAGACTGTTGCACTGTGGACTAGAATACAGCGGTGATGTAACAGCCAACACAGAGCCAGGAAATAATTTTGCGCAAGCCTGCTGTAACACTTAGCTGGCTGCGTATGAATTAGGAGGACAACTACACCCAGCACAGACCCAGTAAACTGAGGACAGTCACAGGCAGCCCAGATAGATTTTTTTTCCCAAATGTTTTTGGAAAGGCCCACTGCCTATATTCAATAAATATATGTCTTCTGTCCCTGCCTCACCACTACTGGCCCTGGACTATGTATAATTACTGCAGGGCGCAATGCTCTGCACAACCGATATACAAAAAAAAAAAAGTGCAACACTGCAAAAAGCAGCCTCCACACTACTGCACACGGTTAGATGTGGCCCTAAGAAGGACCGTTGGGGTTCTTGAAGCCTAAAATACTCCTAATGCTCTCCCTATAGCAGCTCCGGCACCAGCAGCAATGTCCCTGAACTATGTCAGAATGCATCTGTGCCGAGCCGCGGGAGGGGCCGATTTTTATACTCGGGTGACACCTGATCTCGCCAGCCACTCACTGCAGGGGGGTGGTATAGGGCTTGAACGTCGCAGGGGGAAGTTGTAATGCCTTCCCTGTCTTTCTATTGGCCAGAAAAGCGCGCTAACGTCTCAGAGATTAAAGTGAAAGTAACTCGAACATCGCGTGGTACTCGTCACGAGTAACGAGCATCTCGAACACGCTAATACTCGAACGAGTATCAAGCTCGGACGAGTACGTTCGCTCATCTCTAGCGGTAACCTCTTCGGCATTACATACTCATCAGTCATTACCACCACTGACAGGTGGAGTGAAGAACACGGATTATGGTATGACCTGTCAAAGGTGGGATATATCAGCAAGAGAACAGACAGTACTTGAAGTTCAAGTATTGGGTGAGGCACAGCGACAAACAGGTCTCAGACACGCTGAAACATTTAACCTTTTCTTAACCGAAAGTGTAGGGTAATGTGAATAATGGGAACAGCTTTGTTTAGTGCAACTCTCGGAACCAAATCTACAGTAAAGATCGCTAAAAAGTGATCGTTTGAGCGATAATCGTTGCGTTTATACCGCGCAGCCATCGTGCACTTTTCATGCACTGCTAGCTGATCATTAAATTCAGGCCAATCTAAAAAAAACGTTGTGTGGTCTTATCAGGACCGCATGCTGAGTTCTCCACGGGTAGTGCTGATAACATTGTTTCCCATTGGAGAAACAAAGAAGCTGAATGCAGATAAGTGCCCTCCCGCTATTAACTACATTCAGCTAAAGGCTCAGACAATTTAAGCTAAACACACTCGGAGGTTACTAACTCACCCAACACGTTTCACCGTTCATTTTGCGGATCTTCGGGAGGTTAACAAGCCATGAGTGTTTAGTTTGGGTAGACGCCCATAGGTACAAAGTCTCTCTGCTTGAGAACAATTTTCTTCTAATTCATTGTGAAGCAAAACTTCAGATTTATAACTCAATAAATTGATAAGGCCAAACGTGTGACCTAGTCTACCATCAAGGCTATGGGTTACATCACTCTCTCTGCTATTCACTGGGTCAACTAAGGTGATCTGACAGTAGGTCTATCTCACCTATGCAACCTTAGAGGGCAGATACCTTGTTGCCTTTTAGGTTAGGGAAATGTCAAGGGACTCGGGTCATGGTCCTAGAAGTCCCTGAAAACTACCCGCAACCCCTGTCCCTACCTACTTGGCCCCCTGGGCTAGGCCCCAGAAAGACAACTGGCGACAGTCCCTAGACTCACTAGGGAAGCGGGGCCGTGAGTCAGACTACAGACAAACACGAAAACAAACAAACACACAGAGACAGTTCAGGCAATCCGGGTCAGCAACTGGAGAAAAACGCAGTACAAGGGGTCAGGCGAAGTGGAAGTCAGGGTCCAAGCAAGCGGGGTCACAACAAAGCATCAGATCAGGAAAACGTAACATACACAGGCAGTGCAGGACAGGAACTGAAAGGTTTAATTGCTGTCAGAACTGCCGCCCCAGCTGCTAATTGGGGCGGGAAGCCTGACAGCCAATCCCAGGACACTGGGAGAACAGTCCCCAGCACCTGATAAAGACAGGCAGAGGCCCAGAACTCCAGCAGAGAGTCCAGAGCCGAGATCCAGACATAGAGCAGCGAGTGCAAAGCAGAGACCCAGACAACAAGCAGTGAGTGCAGAGCAAGTGCGCCAGGGTGTCATGGTAACGGGGATGCAGCGTGGTGCGGTAACCCACACGTCCCCAGAACCCGGCTAACTAGGTGCACACTCCATGCGCACGGGAGCGAGCGCCTGTTTACCGCGGCCAGGGGAGGTCACTAGAACCAGGGCACGCCCGCAGCTCAGGTACTAGGATCGGTAGTACGGGCACAGAGACCCCGAGAGCCGCCGGACCTGACAGGAAAGCTATTTAGAAAACAATGTCTCTCTAACTTTAGGAAGCATGTTTTATCAGCAGTGTCCTGCTACGATGGGCTCTCTTTTGTCCACATAGAGACGGCTATATATATCTGGCATCTTCTAAGCTATCTGTGAATTAACTGGCTATATTGGCTCTTTGGGACTTCGCTTATATCTATAGGAACTCCCTGAGCAATAGTCATACACGGATACCCAGGTCCATCAAGACCCCAGTAGTAATCCTGATCATTTAGGATACTACTGACAGGGTTACTGACTATTACAGTTTCCTCTGAGCATTATTACCTTCAGATATACAGCCTCTGGCACCAGCAACTTAAACCAGTGTCTATAAAGTATTGATTGGTCACACGTTTGGCTTTATCAATTTATTGAGTTATAAACCTGAAGTTTTGCTTCACAATGAATTAGCAGAAAATTGTTCTCCAGCAGAGAGACTTTGTACCTATGGGCATCAACCTATACTAAATACTCAACATATTCGCCACAAGCTGCTGCAAGCATTGTTATTCGCAAGTCAATAAATCCTGCATGACCATTGGCGATTGCGACGCCTTCACTCAGGCTTTAAATTACCTGTTTTAATTTTACACAACACCCTATAGCTTGTTAACCTCCTGAAGATCCGCAAAATTAGTGGTGAAACGCGTTGAGTTAGTAACCTCCGAGTGTGTTTAACTTACATTGTCTGAGCCATCGTATTAAACCTAGACCATGCGTCTGTCTACCTGCAATTTTGGGAAAGACGGTATCTTTAAGGGTCTAGTCATTAGAGGTACCAGTACCTATTGTAAATCAGTCGGGTCTACAAGGACCCGTCTCTTATTAAAATAGAACACTGAATCCTGTTAAGGGAGCCATCAAAGTGTACACAACTTACTGGTCCTCTAGTCATCGATTTTATATGTTTATGTCTGAGTGTGTACCAAGTTTGTTGTTGTTTACCTGCTGATGCACCCCCTGGTCTTTTCCCTCATTGAGGGTTCCCCCTACGGTCTGTCTGTGCCGTAATGTATGTCTGTTCTTTTAATCATATTTAATAAAGCAATCATTTTAGTAATAGTCTACTCTGTGAAGGGTAAGATTCTGAATGAGTTTGACATGGGCCAAATTGTGAGGACTAGATGACTGGGTCAAAGCATTTCCAAAAGTGGTGCATGTCTATTTATGCTGCAGATTCTCACTGCGGGTTTCCGCTTTTGAAATGCAAAGGTTGAAAGCTGTGGAATATCTACAACAAAATCAATGGCAAAATCTGGACCATTTAGCTGCGGATTTGGCCATTGTGGAGACGCACCCAAGAAATACGTCTTGTATTAACCCTTTAGTGATGAAGCCTGTTTGTACCTTAGTAACGGAGCCAGATTTTGGAAATCTGACATGTGTCCCTTTAACATAGAATAACTCCATAAAGGTTTTGCATATCCCCGTGATTCAGGAGTATTTTGACCCCACAGTTTTTTTTTTCAGGAGTTTAGACAAGAAAAAATTAAATTTCATATATTTTTGCAAATATGTCATTTTAAAGACATATTTTTCTCTATAGTGCTCATGAAAATTAGAATTTACAACCCAAAACAGATACCCGTTTGTCCCGTGTTCAGAAACATACCCTTTATGGCCCTAATATTATGTCTGTATGCACAACTGGATAGAGATTATCAGGGACCGCTAACCGCGGTCTCCGATGACCTTCAGTAGCCGAGAAGCAGGAGATTTTAAAAGCCTCATGCTGAACTGGTTGTCTGTGCATGCGTCGCCATTTTAACTTAGGCGCTCATGCGCAGAAGACACCGGAAGGTCCGTTCCGGACCAGATCATCGTGCGAATTCGCAGAGAATGGGAGTGAGTAGTTTCACACCCCCCCCCCCTCATGGATGCGATCCGTGAGGGGAGCTGAAACTCTACCTTTAAACTTTTTATTTACTTTAATGCGATCAGCGCTATGGATAACGCCGATCGCATGACCAGGAGGGGGAGGGCTTCCCGCGGCCCCCTATGACAGCTCCAGGTTGTTGGCTACCTCCGGGAGCCGACAGCTTTGAGATGTCACATCCAGAGCCTGCAGTGCTTTAATCCTCAGGGATTGCATGTTTTTATATCCTTGAGGATTAAAGCCTACTTAGCTAGGATGTAAAAAAACAATGGGGCTGTCAATAAGGGGTTAAGGTACCCTTGGGTACATTTCACAAAGGACAGAATGGGCCACATGATGCACTGCAAGCCTCCAAATTCTGGAAGGTACCTGCAGCTTTTGATGTGGAATTGAAAATGGCTTAAAACTTGCCTGTAATTCTTCATCAAAATCCGTAGTTTGACCCACGGATTTTGGTGTGGAATTCCACAGCTGCAGATTTGGCTGCATTCTGCAGTGTAATTTTGTCCCCATTGGAAAGGTCCCTTAACCTTGCAAATGGTGAAACCTCTATTGAAAATCTGAATGGCTGTGATTGGTCACAGCGCTCAGCCAATCAGAAGCAGCGCTTCCAGGAGGCGGAGATTTTTCAATCCCCAGACAAAAGAAATGAAGAACAGCGCTGGGGATACCGAAAGAAGATGGGAGGTGATATATTTTTTTTTCCCCTGCAGCTAGGGCTTATATTTCAAGCACACCCTCCCCCTACCCTTGAAAATCCCTGCGGGTGTTGCCTTCATCCCATTGCTTTCAATGTAGTGTCAGCAGCGTCGGCCCTATTGAAAGCAATAGGAGAAGATCACTGCTGTGACAGGGGTTTCATTCATCCTGCGGGGAGTCTCATCATCACTGAACACCCTGCCACTGCTGTCACAGCAGTGGCAGAGGAGCGTGATCTTCTCCCTATATTTTCAATGGGGCCAGCGCTGCTGCTGCTGGCCCCATTGACAACAAGGTGAAATCCCTGGATGTCACAGCATCCAGGGGTTTTACATCCAAGGAATCCTCTGCTGCAGCTGTCACAGCTATGTAGTGCCTACTGGGTCCTACAGAACACTCACGGTACACTTGTCCTATCTAACCTGCCCAGATGCCGCCCCTGGATCCAGAAGGTGCCATCTGTGGGAGAGACCCCGTGTCTCCCCTTCTACTCTGAGCAACAGAGCTCAACCCTGATGTCAGCTGGTGTCTCATTGCCTGACAGTCAGGTTTAATCCTACTGGTACAGAGCCCAAGGGCAGGAAGCAAAGATTCAGGTCTTTATGCAAGAGTGTGGGAGAA